>NW_028156571.1:0-61207 GCF_964263955.1 Coregonus lavaretus
CACCCCTCTATACATCCTGCTGCTGTCTCTACACCCCTCTATACATCCTGCTGTCTCTACACCCCTCTATACATCCTGCTGTCTCTACACCCCTCTATACATCCTGCTGTCTCTACACCCCTCTATACATCCTGCTGTCTCTACACCCCTCTATACAAGAAGTATATTTGTGTTCAGGTACTTGACTGTGTTTTCACTGTGCTCTCAAAGATGGTCTGAGAGGTTAGCACCCCTATTCAGACACCCTAAAGCAGGGCATCTTAACCACTTCTGTTGGGGCTGTACCACATCTTATAATATCCAGTCAGCAGCAGCAGAGGTAGAGATAAATCAGACAGGGTAATGCAGACTGAGAGCTAGCCAATGATCTCTGGCGATGCTGAGAGCTAGCCAATCATCTCTGGCGATGCTGAGAGCTAGCCAATCATCTCTGGCGATGCTGAGAGCTAGCCAATCATCTCTGGCGATGCTGAGAGCTAGCCAATCATCTTTGGAGATGCTGAGAGCTAGCCAATCATCTCTAGTGATGCTGAGAGCTAGCCAATCATATTTGGAGATGCTAAGAGCTAGCCAATCATCTCTGGCGATGCTGAGAGCCAATCATCTCCCCTCTCCTCTCCTCTCCTCTCCTCTCCTCTCCTCTCCTCTCCTCTCCTCTCCTCTCCTCTCCTCTCCTCTCCTCTCCTCTCCTCCTCCTCCTCTCCTCCTCTCCTCCTCTCCTCTACCCCTCCTCTCCTCTACCTCTACCTCTACCTCTACCTCTACCTCTACCTCTACCTCTACCTCTCCTCTCCTCTCCTCTCCTCTCCTCTCCTCTCCTCTCCTCTCCTCTCCTCTCCTCTCCTCTCCTCTCCTCTCCTCTTCTAGTAGACCATTCACAACAGAGGTAACATGGTAAAAGTGTAAATGAAACTCTGGGAGCTGCTTCCTCACCTCTCTGGCATGTCTTGAAGAAAATGGCATTGTGAGGTGTCCTCAGGATGATGTTACCACCGGCGTCCATGACCAGTACGGTGACCTCGAACGCTGCTACGCCATCCTGGTCTCCTAAACACGGGAAGCCCACCTGCACCACTAAAACACAGAGAAACCACAAAGTAATCAGTATGCAAGCTATTATGACTGATTTCAAGCTATTTCACTGTACTGGCATGTGTGGTCTAGTGGTTAGTGTTGGGCTGTTGACCGTCAGCTAGCATGGATCCAGCAGCTCCTGTCTCACCTGAGGGTCTACATGGCACAGAGCCCAGCAGAGGAACGTTGACCGTGGGGTTGTCCATGATGTCCAGATCCATGGAGCGCAGTGTCTGGAACTCATAGAAGTACTCTGCCTGCAACACACATGGATGGAGGACGGCTGAAGTCTCATAGAAGTACTCTGCCTGCAACACACGAGTTTGTGTGTGTGTGTGTGTGTGTGTGTGTGTGTGTGTGTGTGTGTGTGTGTGTGTGTGTGTGTGTGTGTGTGTGTGTGTGTCTGGATGCGTTCGTGCGTCTGTGCTAGTGTGCTTGCATGCATATACAGTGCTATGAAAAAGTATTTGCCCCCTTTCTAATTTTCTCTACTTTTGCATATTTGTGATACTGAATGTTATCAGATCTTCAACCAAAACCTAATATTAGATAAAGGGAACATAAGTGAACAAATGACACAACAATTACATATTTATTTCATAAACAAAGTTATGCAACACCCAATTCCCCTGTGTGAAAAAGTAATTGCCCCCTTACACTCAATAACTGGTTGTGCCACCTTTAGCTGCAATGACTCCAACCAAATGCTTCCTGTAGTTGTTGATCAGTCTCTCACGTCGCTGTGGAGGAATTTTGTCCCACTCTTCCATGCAGAACTGCTTTAACTCAGTGACGTGTGGGTTTTCAAGCATGAACTGCTCGTTTCAAGTCCTGCCACAACATCTCAATTGGGATTAGGTCTGGACTTTGACTAGGCCATTCCAAAACTTCCAATTTGTTGCTTTTTAGCCATTTTCATGTAGACTTGATTGTGTGTTTTGGATAATTGTCTTGCTGCATGACCCAGCTGCGCTTCAGCTTCAGCTCACAGACGGATGGGTCTGACATTCTCCTGTACAATTCTCTGATACAGAGCAGAATTCATGGTTCCTTCTATTAAGGCAAGTCGTCCAGGTCCTGAGGCAGCAAAGCATCCCCAAACCATCACACCACCACCACCGTGTTTGACCTTTGGTATGATGTTCTTACTGTGGAATGCAGTGTTTGGTTTCAGTATCACAAATGACAGAAAGGGGGCAAATACTTTTTCATAGCACTGTACATGTATGTTTGTCACACAGTGAGTTTGTATTAGTACGCCCTGTGTCCCTCTCTCTAAATAATGTCTGTGTTCATCCCCCCCTCTCCCAAAGACATGCGGTCCCTCTCTCTTCTCCCCTTTGAAAATGACCCATTTGTCAGGTGATTGTGGCGGCATGGCAGAACACACACAGGGAAAAAAGAGAGAGCCCAGAACAGAGAGATGAAAGAGGGAGAGAGGAAGGGGCCAGTGATTTTTCCCTCTCTGCAGTGACTCCTTAAAGGGGCCAGTGATTTTCCCTCTCTGCAGTGACTCCTTAAAGGGGCCAGTGATTTTCCCTCTCTGCAGTGAATCCTTAAAGGGGCCAGTGATTTTCCCTCTCTGCAGTGAATCCTTAAAGGGGCCAGTGATTTTCCCTCTCTGCAGTGACGCCTTAAAGGGGCCAGTGATTTTCCCTCTCTGCAGTGACTCCTTAAAGGGGCCAGTGATTTCTCCTCTCTGCAGTGAATCCTTAAAGGGGCCAGTGATTTTCCCTCTCTGCAGTGACTCCTTAAAGGGGCCAGTGATTTCTCCTCTCTGCAGTGAATCCTTAAAGGGGCCAGTGATTTTCCCTCTCTGCAGTGAATCCTTAAAGGGGCCAGTGATTTTCCCTCTCTGCAGTGACTCCTTAAAGGGGCCAGTGATTTTCCCTCTCTGCAGTGAATCCTTAAAGGGGCCAGTGATTTTCCCTCTCTGCAGTGAATCCTTAAAGGGGCCAGTGATTTTCCCTCTCTGCAGTGAATCCTTAAAGGGGCCAGTGATTTTTCCCTCTCTGCAGTGACTCCTTAAAGGGGCCAGTGATTTTCCCTCTCTGCAGTGACTCCTTAAAGGGGCCAGTGATTTTCCCTCTCTGCAGTGAATCCTTAAAGGGGCCAGTGATTTTCCCTCTCTGCAGTGAATCCTTAAAGGGGCCAGTGATTTTCCCTCTCTGCAGTGAATCCTTAAAGGGGCCAGTGATTTTCCCTCTCTGCAGTGAATCCTTAAAGGGGCCAGTGATTTTTCCCTCTCTGCAGTGACTCCTTAAAGGGGCCAGTGATTTTCCCTCTCTGCAGTGACTCCTTAAAGGGGCCAGTGATTTTCCCTCTCTGCAGTGACGCCTTAAAGGGGCCAGTGATTTTCCCTCTCTGCAGTGACTCCTTAAAGGGGACAGTGATTTCTCCTCTCTGCAGTGAATCCTTAAAGGGGCCAGTGATTTTCCCTCTCTGCAGTGACTCCTTAAAGGGGACAGTGATTTCTCCTCTCTGCAGTGAATCCTTAAAGGGGCCAGTGATTTTCCCTCTCTGCAGTGAATCCTTAAAGGGGCCAGTGATTTTTCCCTCTCTGCAGTGACTCCTTAAAGGGGCCAGTGATTTTCCCTCTCTGCAGTGACTCCTTAAAGGGGCCAGTGATTTTCCCTCTCTGCAGTGAATCCTTAAAGGGGCCAGTGATTTTCCCTCTCTGCAGTGAATCCTTAAAGGGGACAGTGATTTTCCCTCTCTGCAGTGAATCCTTAAAGGGGCCAGTGATTTTCCCTCTATGCAGTGAATCCTTAAAGGAGCCAGTGATTTTCCCCCTATGCAGTGAATCCTTAAAGGAGACAGTGATTTTCCCTCTATGCAGTGAATCCTTAAAGGGGCCAGTGATTTTCCCTCTCTGCAGTGAATCCTTAAAGGGGCCAGTGATTTTCCCTCTCTGCAGTGAATCCTTCCCAGTGTTAAAGCGTCCGATGAAGGGGAAGGTACACAAGGCGGGCAGAGGGAGAGCAGGCTAATCCTGCAGCTGAATGGTAATTAACCAACACAGATAACTCTCCACCATGCAGCCTTTCATGCCCCCGGGCTTTGTTCCTAAGCCTCGCCGGCTGCCTTTGAAGTACAGGGGTAACAGAGCCCAGAAAAGAGAAGGGCCCTCTCTCTGTATCTCTCTCTCTCTCATTTGCCGACTCGACATGCCATTAGCGGATTACGATCTGTGTGTGTGTGTGTGTGTGTGTGTGTTTTGTGTGTGTGTATGTGAGTGTGTGTGTGTTTTGTGTTTTGTGTGTGTGTGTTTTGTGTGTGTGTGTGTTTTGTGTGTGAGTGTGTGTGTGTTTTGTGTGTGTTTTGTGTGTGTGTGTGTTTTGTGTGTGTGTTTTGTGGTCCAGCGTTGACACACCAGGGGAAATAGTGAATGAAAGAGAAGAACAAACTGGCTTGGAGGGAGCTGGAAGCTTTGGTCCGTTTCCGCTGTCTGACATCCTCTGTCATTTGCTGTCACCAGAGATGATCTCATCATGAAGAGAAATTGGTCAATACTTTGACTAAAATAAGTTTACAGTTTATTATGGATGTCAACACACTTGTTGCAGTCTACCACAATGGGGTTTTCTGTATGTGGATTCCTTGTTTTTACTGATAAGAGAATTCTACCATCCATGAACACCCCTCCTAACAAACCACTAACTCTATTAGAAGAAGAAGAAGAAGAAGGAGAAGAGGGTGAGGAGGAGGAGGAGGAGGAGGAGAGGGTGAAGGGGAGGAGGAGGAGAGGGTGAAGAGGAGGAGGAGGAGAGGGTGAAGAGGAGGAGGAGGAGAGGGTGAAGAGGAGGAGGAGAAGAGGGTGAAGAGGAGGAGAAGAAGAGGGTGAAGAGGAGGAGGAGAAGAAGAGGGTGAAGAGGAGGAGGAGAAGAGGGTGAAGAGGAGGAGGAGGAGGAGGAGAAGAGGGTGAAGAGGAGGAGGAGAAGAAGAGGGTGAAGATGAGGAGGAGGAGAGGGTGAAGAGGAGGAGGAGAAGAAGAGGGTGAAGAGGAGGAGGAGAGGGTGAAGAGGAGTGAAGAGGAGGAGGAGAAGAGGGTGAAGAGGAGGAGGAGAAGAGGGTGAAGAGGAGGAGGAGGAGGAGAGGGTGAAGAGGAGGAGGAGAAGAGGGTGAAGAGGAGGAGAAGAAGAGGGTGAAGAGGAGGAGGAGAAGAGGGTGAAGAGGAGGAGGAGAAGAGGGTGAAGTGGAGGAGGAGAGGGTGAAGTGGAGGAGGAGGAGAGGGTGAAGAGGAGGAGGAGAAGAGGGTGAAGTGGAGGAGGAGAAGAGGGTGAAGTGGAGGAGGAGAAGAGGGTGAAGAGGAGGAGGAGAAGAGGGTGAAGTGGAGGAGGAGAAGTGGGTCAAGAGGAGGAGGAGGAGAAGAGGGTGAAGAGGAGGAGGAGAAGAGGGTGAAGTGGAGGAGGAGAAGAGGGTGAAGTGGAGGAGGAGAAGAGGGTGAAGAGGAGGAGGAGAAGAGGGTGAAGAGGAGGAGGAGAAGAGGGTGAAGAGGAGGAGAAGAAGAGGGTGAAGAGGAGGAGGAGAAGAAGAGGGTGAAGAGGAGGAGGAGGAGAAGAGGGTGAAGAGGAGGAGGAGGAGAAGAGGGTGATCTTTATAGAAGAATGAATGGCACCGTGGTCCAGGGGCCTCCCACCCAGGGAGCGGTGAGGTCATGGCTCTCTGACCTGTTAACAATGTAACACGTGGCCCATGGGGCCCCTGGGATTCCTCCTGACAGAGACAGCCCCCTCGTGTGGCAGGGGAACAATCCTGCGTCCCAAATGGCACCCTATTCCTTGCTCTGGTCAAAAGTAGTGCACTATATAGGGAATATGATGCTATGGGCCCTGGTCAAAAGTAGTGCACTATATAGGGAATATGATGCTATGGGCTCTGGTCAAAAGTAGTGTACTATATAGGGAATATGATGCTATGGGCCCTGGTCAAAAGTAGTGCACTATATAGGGAATATGATGCTATGGGCTCTGGTCAAAAGTAGTGTACTATATAGGGAATATGATGCTATGGGCTCTGGTCAAAAGTAGTGTACTATATAGGGAATATGATGCTATGGGCCCTGGTCAAAAGTAGTGCACTATATAGGGAATATGATGCTATGGGCCCTGGTCAAAAGTAGTGTACTATATAGGGAATATGATGCTATGGGCCCTGGTCAAAAGTAGTGTACTATATAGGGAATATGATGCTATGGGCCCTGGTCAAAAGTAGTGCACTATATAGGGAATATGATGCTATGGGCCCTGGTCAAAAGTAGTGTACTATATAGGGAATATGATGCTATGGGCCCTGGTCAAAAGTAGTGCACTATATAGGGAATATGATGCTATGGGCCCTGGTCAAAAGTAGTGCACTATATAGGGAATATGATGCTATGGGCCCTGGTCAAAAGTAGTGTACTATATAGGGAATATGATGCTATGGGCTCTGGTCAAAAGTAGTGCACTATATTCACTCATGATTCATAAATGATTTGTCACGCTGCCTTGTTCGGAAGCAGCACATGTTATGTGTAGTGGAGTAGTGCAGTTTCGCGGGGCCCCTCTGCCTGAACAGGTGATTGAAATATTTTTCCCGAATAACAAAAATATTGACTCCATCAGTGATGGAGTTGACAAGCCACTGACGGAGTTGACAACAGACACTCAAAACAGACATATAAAAAAATTAAAATAAAAGTTCAACGCAAACATTAGTAAAATATGGAAAATGATTCATTTGAAAATCCTCAATAAAAACAACCAGTCTTTCAGCCCTCTGTCCTGGTGTGTCTTGGCTAGTTCCATTGTTTTGTTCACACACTAAGGTTGTTTTTCAATATTAGTTAGAGTTTGCTGCAACTGTCTGCTGCTAGCGAAGAGACACGGAGATTCTCACTTCTGACGCTGACGCGGCGCGGCGTTACCACGGTAACGGCACCCCCCCTTCATCCTTAAGAGTCGACCGTGCGTCAATCCAAATTAACATAATAATAAAAAAAATCCCCAATCAAAATCCATCAGTTTAAGCTAGAGATATCCTGTTTTTTTTTTTGTATGGGCTGCGTTTTCAATTCACCGCATCCACCTATGGCGGCCTTCTGCATCTGCGGTGGAAGTTGTCAGTGCTACAGCGCTGTTTATCAGACAGGAGACGTCCCGAACATCTGTCTTTCTCACAAACGTCTGTAGCGTCAGAACGGGGTATAAACGAATACTTTATGGACAGATGAGACTCTCACGAACACGATGGTGTTCACAAGTGACGCGTCAGAGAAGGAACCTGGTAACGGTTTTAAAAATGAATGGAAGTACGGAGGTAGTTTTGTGCCAATGAAAAGAAAAGGGAGTTAAATATCCAAGAAACTAAAATACTTCCTGATCTTTCTCATATCATCCTAGATATAGGACAGACACGTCAAAACCTTATTCCTTATGATTTATTTTTTGACTGTCTGTTTAGCCATTATTGAATGTGTTATCAAAAGCATTTCTAGTAAAGGCCAAATTCAATATTTTATCAAATAATAATTAACTAATTAATTATACCCCAAGACAAAAGATTGAAGTGCATTTGAACTGGGTATGGTAGTAGGTGCCAGGCGCACTGGTTTGAGTGTGACAAGAACGGCAACACTGCTGGGTTTTTCACACTCAACAGTTTCCCCGTGTGTATCAAGAATGGTCCACCACCCAAAGGACATCCAGCCAACTTGACACAACTGTGGGAAGCATTGGAGTCAACATGGGGGCCAGCATCCCTGTGGAACACTTTCGACACCTTGTAGAGTCCATGCCCCGACGAATTGAGGCTGTTCTGAAAAAAAAGGGGGGTGCAACTCAATATTAGGAAGGTGTTTATAATGTTTTGTACACTCTTGAATATACACTGTATATATAAAAGACGATTGTATTGAGCAATATACCACATTACTTCTTATTAGTGATACATTTGTTGTTTAAGAAACATTACAAAGCTCATCCTTTATTTGTGATATTTGGTGTAATTATGGCGAAAAAAAAAATAATCTGTCTGGTTAATAGAATCTGAGTGGCTGGTAGATTTATTTATTTTTTTCTGGCGTAACGCAGTGTCACGTTCGTTGATTAAAGGATCGGACCAAGGTGGAGCGTGGTAGGCGAACATATTAATATATTACGTGAACACCGACAAAACAACAAAATACGAACGAACGTAAAGTTCTGCAGGCTACAAAGCAACTATACAAAAACAAGATCCCTGTCACGATCGTCGTATACAGAGGAGGACCAAGGCGCAGCGTGGAAGGTGAACATGCTTTTTATTAATGTTACACGAACAAAACAACAAACGATACGTGAAGTCCTACGGTACAAACACTAACCAAAAGGAACAAGATCCCACACCATACTGTGGGAAACAGGCTGACTAAGTATGGTTCCCAATCAGAGACAACAAGCAACAGCTGATTCACGTTGCCTCTGATTGAGAACCACACTGGCCAACATAGAAACACAATACTAGAACGAACACAAATGAAAACTCACACCCTGGCTCAACATACTAGAGTCCCCAGAGCCAGGGCGTGACAATCCCACAAACTAAAGGTGGGAAAAAAGGCTGCCTGGGTATGATCCCCAATCAGAGATAACGATAGACAGCTGCCTCTGATTGGGAACCACACCCGACCAAACATAGAAATAGAAAAACTAGAATGCCCACCCAAATCACACCCTGACCTAACCAAAATAGAGAATAAAAGGGATCTCCAAGGTCAGGGCATGACGCGCAGTTTCTCTGGACCCAGCAAGGTATACAACCGTCCTGTAGAGGCAACCTGAACCTGCATGATGTTAGCCGTCCTCGCGCTCTCTCCCAGCTTGGATAGAAAGTTGCGCGTAAAACCAGTCTACATTTTTTACATTTTAGTCATTTAGAAGACGCTCTTATCCAGAGCGACTTACAGTTAGTGAGTGCATACATTTTTCATGCTGCCCCCCCGTGGGAAACGAACCCACAACCCTGGCGTTGCAAGCGCCATGCTCTACCAACTGAGCTACACGGGGGACTATGCCAAATAATAGTCAGTCCACCCTCCAAACCACTACCTCACTATGGATTGTGTCATTATGCAGTATACTGTCTGTGTAGCTATTTACCATATTTAGATGCTATTTATAAATGTTTTATAAAAAGTTCCGCATCAAATAGCCTAACAATGAGGAAGAAAAGTAGTCGGCTTGAGGATAAACTCAGCAACTATTTATTGTTGACCTCAGTGGGTTTTGTCTGGCTAATAGCCTACACAAACGGGCTGCAATATTCAAGGTCAATTAAATTAAATCAAATTAAATCCAACTTGAGAGACCTGAAGCCTCCTTTTTTTTTGTGTGCAAATGTTTTCACCACGGCTTTTAGGTCCAGGTAGCGGAACTGACTGTTTTCTATACCGAGTATTGCCGCCCCAGACAGTCTTTCCTGAGACATTGTGCATTATAGGTCCATTGGGCTGCACACAATATGAACTTAGTCTTGAATGATGCATGCCAAGATATACCAGAGATAAGGGACTGTTGCTATTGCAACCACACAACTCAAACATCGGTTCACCAGTACGAACCAAATCGCTTTTTTTTTGTGTTCAAGCCCTAAAGAACTGTTGTCTGCTAAAGATGGTAATCTGTTTGCATCTGCCAATTGATTGGCTGTCCAGCATCCAGACAACCTGTCCCCAGGGCTTCCTATACAGGTAATTCCTCCAACACAACTCACTCTGCCCCTACTCAGATGGTAATGCGCCGTCGCAACCTCCGCTCTCTCTCTCCCGCTACTCTCTCCTCTTCCATCCTATCATCTCTTCCCTCTGCTCAAACCTTCTCCCTCCAATCTCCTGATTCTGCCTCCTCAACCCTCCTCTCCTCCCTTTCTGCATCCTTTGACTCTCTATGTCCCCTATCCTCCCGGCCGGCTCGGTCCTCCCCTCCAGCTCCGTGGCTTGATGACTCATTGCGAGCTCACAGAACAGGGCTCCGGGCAGCCGAGCGGAAATGGAGGAAAACTAGACTCCCTGCGGACCTGGCATCTTTTCACTCCCTCCTCTCTACATTTTCTTCATCTGTTTCTGCTGCTAAGGCCACTTTCTACCACTCTAAATTCCAAGCATCTGCCTCTAGCCCTAGGAAGCTCTTTGCCACATTCTCCTCCCTGCTGAATCCTCCTCCCTCTCTGTGGATGACTTCGTCAACCATTTTGAAAAGAAGGTTGACGACATCCGATTCTCGTTTGTTAAGTCAAATGACACTGCTGGTCCTGCTCACACTGCCCTACCCTATGCTTTGACTTCTTTCTCCCCTCTCTCTCCAGATAAAATTTTGCGACTTGTGACGGCCGGCCGCCCAACAACCTGCCCGCTTGACCCTATCCCCTCCTCTCTTCTCCAGACCATCTCCGGTGACCTTCTCCCTTACCTCACCTCGCTGATCAACTCATCCTTGACCGCTGGCTATGTCCCTTCCGTCTTCAAGAGAGTGAGAGTTGCACCCCTTCTCAAAAAACCAACACTCGATCCCTCTGATGTCAACAACTACAGACCAGTATCCCTTCTTTCTTTTCTCTCCAAAACTATTGAGCGTGCCATCTTTAGCCAACTCTCTTGCTATCTCTCTCAGAATGACCTTCTTGATCCAAACCAGTCAGGTTTCAAGACTGGTCATTCAACTGAGACTGCTCTTCTCTGTGTCACGGAGGCTCTCCGCACTGCTAAAGCTAACTCTCTCTCCTCTGCTCTTGTCCTTCTAGACCTGTCTGCTGCCTTTGATACTGTGAACCATCAGATCCTCCTCTCCACCCTCTCCGAGCTGGGCATCTCCGGCGCGGCTCACTCTTGGATTGCGTCCTACCTGACCGGTCACTCCTACCAAGTGGCGTGGCGAGAAGCTGTCTCCGCACCACGTGCTCTCACCACTGGTGTCCCCCAGGGCTCAGTTCTAGGCCCTCTCCTATTCTTGCTATACACCAAGTCACTTGGCTCTGTCATATCCTCACATGGCCTCTCCTATCATTGCTACGCAGACGACACACAACTAATCTTCTCCTTTCCCCCTTCTGATAACCAGGTGGCGAATCGCATCTCTGCATGTCTGGCAGACATATCAGTGTGGATGTCGGATCACCACCTCAAGCTGAACCTCGGCAAGACGGAGCTACTCTTCCTCCCGGGGAAAGACTGCCCGTTCCATGATTTCGCCATCACGGTTGACAACTCCGTTATGTCCTCCTCCCAGAGTGCGAAGAGCCTTGGCGTGACCCTGGACAACACCCTGTCGTTCTCCGCTAACATCAAGGCGGTGACCCGATCCTGTGGTTCATGCTCTACAACATTCGGAGAGTACATTTACATTACACTTACGTCATTTAGCAGACGCTCTTATCCAGAGCGACTTACAAATAGGTGCATTCACCTTATAGCCAATGGGATAACCACTTTGGCACAGGTCCTAATCCAGGCACTTGTCATCTCCCGTCTGGATTACTGCAACTCGCTGTTGGCTGGGCTCCCTGCCTGTGCCATTAAACCCCTACAACTCATCCAGAATGCCGCAGCCCGTCTGGTGTTCAACCTTCCCAAGTTCTCTCACGTCACCCTGATCCTCCGCACACTCCACTGGCTTCCAATTGAAACTTGCATCTGCTACAAGACCATGGTGCTTGCCTACGGAGCTGTGAGGGGAACGGCACCTCCGTACCTTCAGGCTCTGATCAGTCCCTACACCCAAACGAGGGCATTGCATTCATCCACCTCTGGCCTGCTGGCTCCCCTACCTCTGCGGAAGCACAGTTCCCGCTCAGCCCAGTCAAAACTGTTCGCTGCTCTGGCACCCCAATGGTGGAACAAGCTCCCTCACGACGCCAGGACAGCGGAGTCACTCACCACCTTCCGGAGACATTTGAAACCCCACCTCTTTAAGGAATACCTGGGATAGGATAAAGTAATCCTTCTACCCCACCCCAACCCCCAAAAAAATCAAACAAAAAAAAACATTGTCAAGTGGTTATCCCACTGGCTATAAGGTGAATGCACCAATTTGTAAGTCGCTCTGGATAAGAGCGTCTGCTAAATGACATAAATGTAATGTAATGTAATGTAATTTATTTCCATAACGTGTTGAGGCCGGCAATTAAGGAGAACGAGAGTCTCAATTAACGGACGTTACAGAACTGCTGTATTTGAACTCCCTTCTGCCCAGTTTCCCTGAAGTTGCTACGGCAATCAAGCAGTTTTTTACCATCCCTGTAACTGTCGCTCCTGCGGAGAGATCGTTTTCTAAACTAAAACTCATAAAGAACTAGCCTGCCTAAGAAGCATTAGGCTCTCGGTCTGATATGCGCTTTTGAAACGCCTGAGTAAGCTCCACTTATTGCACTGGCGCTTTCGTAGCTTTCATCACTAGTATCCCCTTACACTTGTTTTGGGAGGGTTACTGTCAAAATGATTTATTCATTAAAAAATAAAAATAAAATAGACATGGATGACAGCCGCATGGGCCTCTAGAGCTGGTGGGCCCCTTTGCCTTGAGGGGGAGGCACAGGTGTCTGGTATGCCAGTCTGGTGGGCCCCTTTGCCTTGAGGGGGAGGCACAGGTGTCTGGTATGCCAGTCTGGTGGGCCCCTTTGCCTTGAGGGGGAGGCACAGGTGTCTGGTATGCCAGTCTGGTGGGCCCCTTTGCCTTGAGGGGGAGGCACAGGTGTCTGGTATGCCAGTCTGGTGGGCCCCTTTGCCTTGACGGGGGAGGCACAGGTGTCTGGTATGCCAGTCTGGTGGGCCCCTTTGCCTTGAGGGGGATGCACAGGTGTCTGGTATGCCAGTCTGGTGGGCCCCTTTGCCTTGAGGGGGAGGCACAGGTGTCTGGTATGCCAGTCTGGTGGGCCCCTTTGCCTTGAGGGGGAGGCACAGGTGTCTGGTATGCCAGTCTGGTGGACCCCTTTGCCTTGAGGGGGAGGCACAGGTGTCTGGTATGCCAGTCTGGTGGACCAAAAGGTTCAATTCCCACCCTGACGTTAGACAAACAATCTGACAGAGTTTATGTTTTTTACGGAGTTGACAAAAGTGACCATTTTTCTTCATTCATAGTGGTACACACAGTAGCGATTTAGTTTTTTTCATCAGTTGCTTTATGACTCTAAAACCTAATTAAATGTAACATATTTTAACCAAAATTCATATATCTATCAGGCAGATGGTTTTTGTGACCATGGTGATTTCAATATTGTTTGTTTAAATCTATCAAAAAGTAGAGAACTTTCCAGATCATGAGTGGCCTTGTTGCACTACATGTAATGAGGACATGAATAAGGGGTCCTTATGGTATAGCTGCCCCTGATCATTCCTGATTCATTTAGGCTCCATTACAGCCATTATTTTTGAGCTGTACTCCCCTCAGCAGCCTCCACTGGTTCATATGCTATCTGGGGGGCCCAAACCCAAAACATGATTTATATATATATATACAGTGGGGAGAACAAGTATTTGATACACTGCCGATTTTGCAGGTTTTCCTACTTACAAAGCATGTAGAGGTCTGTAATTTTTATCATAGGTACACTTCAACTGTGAGAGACGGAATCTAAAACAAAAATCCAGAAAATCACATTGTATGATTTTTAAGTAATTAATTTGCATTTTATTGCATGACATAAGTATTTGATCACCTACCAACCAGTATGAATTCCGGCTCTCACAGACCTGTTAGTTTTTCTTTAAGAAGCTCTCCTGTTCTCCACTCATTACCTGTATTAACTGCACCTGTTTGAACTCGTTACCTGTATAAAAGACACCTGTCCACACACTCAATCAAACAGATTCCAACCTCTCCACAATGGCCAAGACCAGAGAGCTGTGTAAGGACATCAGGGATAAAATTGTAGACCTGCACAAGGCTGGGATGGGCTACAGGACAATAGGCAAGCAGCTTGGTGAGAAGGCAACAACTGTTGGCGCAATTATTAGAAAATGGAAGAAGTTCAAGATGACGGTCAATCACCCTCTGTCTGGGGCTCCATGCAAGATCTCACCTTATGGGGCATCAATGATCATGAGGAAGGTGAGGGATCAGCCCAGAACTACACGGCAGGACCTGGTCAATGACCTGAAGAGAGCTGGGACCACAGTCTCAAAGAAAACCATTAGTAACACACTAAGCCGTCATGGATTAAAATCCTGCAGCGCACGCAAGGTCCCCCTGCTCAAGCCAGCACATGTCCAGGCCCATCTGAAGTTTGCCAATGACCATCTGGATGATCCAGAGGAGGAATGGGAGAAGGTCATGTGGTCTAATGAGACAAAAATAGAGCTTTTTGGTCTAAACTCCACTCGCCGTGTTTGGCGGAAGAAGAAGGATGAGTACAACCTCAAGAACACCATCCCAACCGTGAAGCATGGAGGTGGAAACATCATTCTTTGGGGATGCTTTTCTGCAAAGGGGACAGGACGACTGCACCGTATTGAGGGGAGGATGGATGGGGCCATGTATTGTGAGATTTTGGCCAACAACCTCCTTCCCTCAGTAAGAGCATTGAAGATGGGTCATGGCTGGTTCTTCCAGAATGACAACGACCCGAAACATACAGCCAGGGCAACTAAGGAGTGGCTCCGTAAGAAGCATCTCAAGGTCCTGGAGTGGCCTAGCCAGTCTCCAGACCTGAACCCAATAGAAAATCTTTGGAGGGAGCTGAAAGTCCGTATTGCCCAGCGACAGCCCCGAAACCTGAAGGATCTGGAGAAGGTCTGTATGGAGGAGTGGGCCAAAATCCCTGCTGCAGTGTGTGCAAACCTGGTCAAGACCTACAGGAAACGTATGATCTCTGTAATTGCAAACAAAGGTTTCTGTACCAAATATTAAGATCTGCTTTTCTGATGTATCAAATACTTATGTCATGCAATAAAAAGCAAATTAATTACTTAAAAATCATACAATGTGATTTTCTGGATTTTTGTTTTAGATTCCGTCTCTCACAGTTGAAGTGTACCTATGATAAAAATGACAGACCTCTACATGCTTTGTAAGTAGGAAAACCTGCAAAATCGGCAGTGTATCAAATACTTGTTCTCCCCACTGTATATATATATATTGGGGACCCGCCTTGCAGGGATGTGTGCCACACAACTGGTAATGTTTAGCCTAGGCTCCTCTTGTGAAGTCTTCATGAAGCTCAAAGTCTCTGAACATAAAAGAGGATACATTTTCATCCTCATTGCATTATTATCATCAATAGTTTATAACCGTTTTATGTGTGTTATACATAAATGTCAATATTGTCCAATTGCCTCACAGTAGGTTACCAAATCACTTATAGGAGAGAGAAGACTTGTTGAAAGGCATTTTGTGTAGATAAAAAAAAATATTTTACCACTTCACTGACTGTTATTGCCAAAGCTGTTACTCATAACAGAGATTATGAACAAGGCAATAACACCATTGCACAAAGCGAATCCCAAATGGAACTTTCTTTTCCCTCTCAGTTCCAATAAAGCGCGCGGGATGGGTCTGGCACGCGTCTGAGAATTTGACCCAATGTTTTCAATGCGCAGATGGACCAGATGTTTGGCACATGTCCTAGAGGCGGCCTCGCCGCGGCCCGGTGCTTTGATCCGTGGCGGCAGGTTCCACGACACCGACATGTAAAATACCGCAAGAGATGGGAATTAGAATATTAAAAAAGGAAACTGGTCAGAGAGCTCAAGCTAAAACTCTTTTTAAAAATCAATCATCTGCTGCTACCGCGCACATAGGCTTATTTTTTAAACCTCAAAATTGCGTAGTTGTTTGATCAGAATTGGGTCTTTGATGTAGGGGAAAGCGTGAGAAACAATAGTTCAGAAGAAATGTGGACTAGTTTATGAATGAAGGCTTAAGTGTGGGGGATAGTCAGTGGCTCTTGCCTAGTTTATTGATCTTTATCGAGACAATAATTTCAAAGACATTCTTCATTTGAAGTGAGTTTTTTTTTTTTTATGCATAATGTGGTTAATCAATGCGTACTAAATATAGGCTATTAGCCTTACCGATTCAAAATAATAAGAACAACAAAATGTATCATTATTTTATCAAAACAAAATGAATTACAGCCTTTTTGCCATATAGAATTGCGCGCTAGTCACCGCATTGTGCATTAGGCTACAATTACGCGCATGTTCTCAGATCAATAGCCTTTGATATGGCCTATCAATGATCACTAAAAGTCTTACAATAAATGGAATCAAATATACACATTTTCCTCTTTTCAAATGTAGGTAGGCCTATAAGCTAATGTGATCCTGTCACCGTCTCCTACCTGTTCAGTAGCTTGCCAGGTGAAGTTGACGTTCTGGATATTCACTGGGATCGCAGGCATCCTCTGCTGGGCCTTTCTGAAGTCAGTTGTGAATGGAGCCATTTTCCCCTCGGACACGATCAAGATATCCTCCTCAAACCCTGTACAATAACACACACATTTACAACATGATCCCCTAACTTTTCCTTAAGTCAGTTGTAAATGGGGCAATCTTTCCCTCTGACACGATCAATGATATCCTCCTCAAACCCCTGCACAATAACACACACTGACATTTCAACAAGAGCATCAACACATGCGAAAGAGCATGGGGTGGCTACAACATTTTTACTCAGTCCAATATAATAGGGGTCACAGTGCATGGAACTTACCCTTTAAAGTTAAAGTTACAATCCAACTTTTCTATGCACGTTAAGCCAATACAAGTGACACTGTAACATTGGTTAATTGCAAATAAACGCTACTTACCAATTAGGATTCTGGCTTGGTTGGCATCAATCCACATGTACAAACTTCCCTGCTGGTCCTGCGCAGCTTTGGACACCAACCCACCCAAAAGTAGAAGAAAGCACGTTTTGAAGGGGGACAGAAAAACAGAGGCTGTATCGGTAGCCATTCTGAGTTGCAGCCTCTCAAATCTAACCCTTTAAATTGTGAATTGATCTCCGTTCGGTCTCCTCGTAGTTAAAATTGTGCGTCTGTGTATCCTGGGTTAGGCACTGTACTCTAGTCTGGTATGCCGAGAGCGAGCCTCTTTCATTGACAGTGAGACGCCTGCGCTTCGTCGCAAGCTACTTGTACACAGCAGGCGCTGCAGGGAGGATGTGTGGCCACACGGTGGCGCAGTGGGCAGTAAAGAGTTGGCGCACATTTAGTTAGGCTATGCCCTGCCTATTGATTCATGCGGTGGGAAGTAAATGGCTTAACATGTTGACAAACAACTGGCACTATAAATACTTATTTATTGGTCGGAGTATTGGTCTAATCTTTCCTTTTTTTTTTCTTTTTTTTTTTTTACACACATCCGTTTTTATGATGAATCCCAGTAAAATAAACATAACAATCATTATAATTGATAGCCTACAAAATATTCACATGGTGATGAGAATTGAATGATGTTGCTAGTAGACCTATTCTCTGAAACATATATATATTTTTTTTTTGCATTGACTCAATACAAGCTTCCAGAATAGGAAGAGGAAAAAAGGGGGGGGGGGGGGAATTCAAGACAAATCATCTTCCTGTGTGGTCTATGTCTTATAAGGCTCATAAACTCTCCAAGATAAACACTTCAGATGGTGGTATGTCACCTGGTGCCTTCTTCTAAAGGATGGGACTCCGGGGTATTTGAGTGGAAACGGGTGAGAATGCAGAAATTCCAGACATTAGTTATTTTATTGCATTCCAACAGAGTTTTGTCAATGATTCAATATTTCAAATCAATCTCACTGGATCACTGAAGAACAAATCCCATAGGCTACACTGAGTATAAAGCATTTTTAAATTCATTTTTATTTAAAATAAAAAAATAAAAAAATATCCATATAATTCCTACAATAGAATGTTTCAAACCAGTAGGCCTACAACCTTTATTAATCACGAAATTCTTATTTGTGAACTTCCAATGAATGTAGACTACATTTCCTACAACCCTATTCCACACATGTATGCACTCACTAACTGTAAGTCGCTCTGGATAAGAGCGTCTGCTAAATGACTAAAATGTAAATGTAATCATGCCCTCACCTGGTCTAAAGGTGACACGACATGCATACAAGACAGTCTCTCATACAGTATGTAGTAGGCCTTTATCATACAGTTAGGTGGTTTATGCAAAATAGTCTACAGTGCTCACAAAATACAATAAATAATAGACTATAGATTCCTATAGACTATTATAGGAATGATGCAGTGTTGGAGCTCGGCGCTTAAGTATTTCACTGTACACTGCAACTACATCTGCGACCCTGTGGATGTGACTAAATAAAAATCGAATCGAATCTATTTCATTGGCTCAACCCTTAGACTCCCCTTTGAGGCAAACCTCCTAAATCAATATTCATATAAAACAATGTGTTTGTAAAACGACTCATTTAAATAGAATTCTGTCAGACACGCACTAGATAGAACCTACTTTTTAGACGTGATGGTTCTTATAGCAGGTCATTGAGCTGCCTGCCCCCTGCCTGTAGACAGCTGACTGACTTTGGTAGACTTTCTTCTTCTTTTTCTTTTTTTCTTTCTGTCTGCTTCTGCTATTTGTACGTCACTTCCGTCACAGCTTTTGAGTTTTCGAGCAAAGATGGCGACGGCGCAGCTAACCGACGAGGAGCTTTTCTCCGAGTTAAAGCGCTTTGGGTTCAGCCCAGGCCCGGTGTCCGAGAACACGCGACCTGTTTATTTGAAAAAACTAAAGAAACTGCGCGATGAGCAGCAACAGAAAGGAACCAGGGCGGGGAAAAACCGAAACAGTGGCGGCGTCAACAACGGCACTAGTGGCGATGGCAACAGCGGCTACACAGCGGCGGGAGCTTCGGGAGTCGGAGCCAGGCCAGCTAGCGGTGACGTCACGCACCTGAGCCCTAGCAGCCGGAGCCCCGGCGGTCGACCGGGCCTGAACGAAAAGCGAGCTGGCGGAGCGGGGAAGTTCGTTTTGGGCTTTAGCTCGGACGAATCGGACGTGGAGGCCCCGCAGAAAAAACGAGGACCGAACCACAGCGGCAGGAGAGACCGAGGCTCCGCGTACCACCACCAACAACAACAGCAGATCAGGCCTACAACGGGAGCTGCCACCGCCGCCCGAAAGAGCCTGGGAGTCGCTGTGAGTACCAGCAGCAACAATTCCTCTCCCGCCGGGCTGCTGGAGGGGAGGAGAAGCGGACCCGGTTCTCTCGGCTGGGTGGACCGGGGAAAATCGAGCCTCGAGGTCTCGCAGCCCGCGGAGGGGAAGGGTTATGACGTAGAGCCCGAAGAGGAAGAAGATTTCCAAGGGGAGACGGAGAGAGACAGTCGGTCTCTGAATGGGAACAGGGCGTCTTACTCACTGAATACCAGTAGTAAACTAGTCGGGGATTACTCGGATTCGGAGGAGGAGGAAGAAGAGGGAATCATATCTGGGCAGGACCGTCAACGAGACCGCCGCTTACAGGTACACTGCTCCAGACGGAGTCACTCCTTCAAGTCGTCTCCCCACAGAAGTGCCAGGGGGTCAGAGAGCGGCCAGGAAAAGACTGCAGCCATGGCAATCAGGCTAAATGACACGCCTGGCGCTAGTAGGAGTCGACTAGACATGATGGGAGGCCGAGGGGAGGAGGAGGATGACGAGGACGAGGGAAAGAAGCGAGGCCCCGGCGAATCGTCTCGGAGCGGGGGCTTGTTGCGACGCCATTACCCCAGGGGGACCATCTACGTGTCGGCTGTGATGGGGGAGAGCGACCGCGGCAGCCCCGGGGAAAGCAGCGGCAACAATTCCCCGTCCTCCGCCTACAACAAAAACCACGTCGACAGTGGGGATGGCGCCACTAGCAGCAGCAGCAGTAGCCGATTCAGCATCGGCCTGAGACCGCGGTTCTCCAACTACAACACTCTATCCGCTACTTACCGGTCCAACCATTCGAATCATAGCGGGCACAACCATGCCTACAGCCAGTCGAGCCTCAAGCACAAACACACGGCGCCGGAGGATGAGCTGCTCCAGCAATTCAAGCGGGAGGAGGTGGGGTCGTCCACCGGTGGTTGGGGCTTCAGCGCACACTACCTGTCCATGTTGTTGCTCATGGCCGCTTGCCTGTTCTTCCTCCTGCTCGGCCTCATGTACCTCCGGATGCGGGGGTCTGGAGCCTCTGAGGTCGATGTTGTCAGTAAGTTTACAGCCCTATGAAATGGAACTTCCTAAACATAGTTAGCTAGTAGTGTTTTGTTTGTCTCTCAATCCAATCCATCATTCTGTGGCTAGGTTTACTGTACAATTGTAGCATTCTAAAGCTTCCACATTGCAGTATAATATCAATATTTAAAACGGATTGATAACCAGCCCTGGTATTTTTTAATATTAGTGACTGACTGTCTAGATACTGCCTTATGCATAGGACGGCCGGACTTTAGCCTTTTGCAATGGACATTTGTAATATGAAAACAATCTAACAAAGGTTTTAAATTGCTACTAGCATGTTTTGAAGACAATAAGGAGAGATGTAAACCTATACCCTCCAGAAATGATTTCCTATAGTTTACTCTACAGTACGTGATGAGTTTTTGCATTCTGCACAGAGTCACTCTTTGTCGGACATCAAAATCAGTTATTTGCCTCTTAGCAGAAAATCGCCACAAGGAACCTAAACATTTAGGCCTAAAAACGATGATTTCATAGGACTAATTAGTGTGTAACGAAGCAGGCCTAGCAGTTGTCACCCTCGTAGCCATTCACACATTTTTGTTTACATTTTAGTCATTTAGCAGACTCTCTTATCCAGAGCGACTTACAGTTAGTGAGTGCATACCATTTTTCACACCTTCAAAGACAGGAAGTCCTACAACATCATTCTACATAGAGGGACACGTATTTTATGGAGGGTACAGCAGAGGTATTAGCATGTCAACATAGAAAGCTACCTCCCATCCATTGGCTTCCATAGGCTGGCTAACTATCGGCCGCTTCATTTACAGTTTTAGTCATTTAGCAGACGCTCTTATCCAGAGCGACTTACATGACCAATTAGGGTTAAGTGCCTTGCTCAAGGGCACATCGACAGATTTTTTTTCACCTAGTCGGCTCGGGGATTAGAACCAGCGACCTTTCGGGTTACTGGCACAACGCTCTTAACCACTAAGCTAGCCCATTCAACCCCACTGTGTGTGCTTCAGGGTATGATCCCCCTCCCCCTCCCCCCCCGGGTGTGCCCAGGTATGCTGTTACAAATGACACGATAGAGCCTTGCCTTAATACGGATACTGTAGTATTTACTGTGAGGTATTAACACTATAGGCCTAAGCAAATGCCTGCCTGGTCACTAGAGCTAGACTCATACTCTACCTCAGGACTGCACCTCTGAGTGCTGTCAAAGCCACAAACACATGAAATATTCTATAACCCATTCAGCTGCATTTTACAGTGCAGTTACTCAGTTCACCTTCTCAGATTAAAAAAATAAAAATAAAAAGGGGGCCTGACTTGGTGTGGTTTGAACGGATCGGCTACGGTCATGCATATACAGTACCAGTCAAACGTTTGGACACACCTACTCATTCAAGGGTTTTTCTTTATTTTTACTATTTTCTACATTGTATAATAATAGTGAAGACATCAAAACTATGAAATAACACATGGAATCATGTAGTAACCAAAAAGTGTTAAACAAATCAAAAATATATTTGAGATTCTTCAAAGTAGCCACCCTTTGCCTTGATGACAGCTTTGCACACTCTTGGCATTCTCTCAACCAGCTTCATGAGGAATGCTTTTCCAACAGTCTTGAAGGAGCTCCCACATGCTGAGCACTTGTTGGCTGCTTTTCCTTCACT
The DNA here is from genome assembly GCF_964263955.1 of Coregonus lavaretus. Taxonomy (NCBI): domain Eukaryota; kingdom Metazoa; phylum Chordata; class Actinopteri; order Salmoniformes; family Salmonidae; genus Coregonus; species Coregonus lavaretus. The sequence continues at coordinate 21,886 of NW_028156571.1, forward strand.
CTTTGGTCCATCTCATCCCAAACCATCTCAATTGGGTTGAGGTCGGGTGATTGTGGAGGCCAGGTCATCTGATGCAGCACTCCATCACTCTCCGTCTTGGTCAAATAGCCCTTACACCGGTGTTTTGGGTCATTGACCTGTTGAAAAACAAATGATAGTCCCACTAAGCGCAAACCAGATGGGATGGCGTATCGCTGCAGAATGCTATGGTAGCCATGCTGGCTAAGTGTGCCTTAAATTCTAAATAAATCACACAGTGTCACCAGCAAAGCACCCCACACCATCACACCACCTCCTCCGTGCTTCACGGTGGGAACCACACATGCAGAGATAATCCGATCACCTAGTTTGAAGAATCTCATATAAAATATATTTTGATTTGTTTAACACTTTTTTTGGTGACTACATGATTCCATATGTGTTATTTCATAGTTTTGATGTCTTCACTATTATTCTACAATGTAGAAAATAGTAAAAATAAAAACATTTGAATGAGTAGGTGTGTCCAAACTTTTGACTGGTACTGTATATCCCAACCATAGGGTATTGTAGACAAATTCATGCCTACAGGTTTTCTTCATTCATTATAATTAAACCGTATACTACAGGCTCTCTGTATAGGAAGCATTTAATGTGGGGAGGAAGTGTTGAATAATGAATGGTCGCTCAGACAGTAGTAGTAGTAGTAGTAGTAGTAGTAGTAGTAGTAGTAGTGGTGGTGGTAGTAGTGGTCATGGCAGGCCAGAGACTGGAGCATCTCACTGTGACTGTCTTCTCTAGTCTCTCTCCTCAGTCCTCACTGTGACTGTCTTCTCTAGTCTCTCCTCAGTCCTCACTGTGACTGTCTTCTCTAGTCTCTCCTCAACCCTCACTGTGACTGTCTTCTCTAGTCTCTCCTCAATCCTCACTGTGACTGTCTTCTCTAGTCTCTCTCCTCAGTCCTCACTGTGACTGTCTTCTCTAGTCTCTCCTCAGTCCTCACTGTGACTGTCTTCTCTAGTCTCTCCTCAATCCTCACTGTGACTGTCTTCTCTAGTCTCTCTCCTCAGTCCTCACTGTGACTGTCTTCTCTAGTCTCTCTCCTCAGTCCTCACTGTGACTGTCTTCTCTAGTCTCTCCTCAGTCCTCACTGTGACTGTCTTCTCTAGTCTCTCCTCAACCCTCACTGTGACTGTCTTCTCTAGTCTCTCTCCTCAGTCCTCACTGTGACTGTCTTCTCTAGTCTCTCCTCAACCCTCACTGTGACTGTCTTCTCTAGTCTCTCCTCAACCCTCACTGTGACTGTCTTCTCTAGTCTCTCCTCAACCCTCACTGTGACTGTCTTCTCTAGTCTCTCTCCTCAGTCCTCACTGTGACTGTCTTCTCTAGTCTCTCCTCAATCCTCACTGTGACTGTCTTCTCTAGTCTCTCCTCAACCCTCACTGTGACTGTCTTCTCTAGTCTCTCCTCAACCCTCACTGTGACTGTCTTCTCTAGTCTCTCCTCATTCCTCACTGTAACTGTCTTCTCTAGTCTCTCCTCAATCCTCACTGTGACTGTCTTCTCTAGTCTCTCTCCTCAATCCTCACTGTGACTGTCTTCTCTAGTCTCTCTCCTCAGTCCTCACTGTGACTGTCTTCTCTAGTCTCTCCTCAGTCCTCACTGTGACTGTCTTCTCTAGTCTCTCCTCAATCCTCACTGTGACTGTCTTCTCTAGTCTCTCTCCTCAGTCCTCACTGTGACTGTCTTCTCTAGTCTCTCCTCAGTCCTCACTGTGACTGTCTTCTCTAGTCTCTCTCCTCAGTCCTCACTGTGACTGTCTTCTCTAGTCTCTCCTCAGTCCTCACTGTGACTGTCTTCTCTAGTCTCTCTCCTCAGTCCTCACTGTGACTGTCTTCTCTAGTCTCTCCTCAATCCTCACTGTGACTGTCTTCTCTAGTCTCTCCTCAACCCTCACTGTGACTGTCTTCTCTAGTCTCTCCTCAACCCTCACTGTGACTGTCTTCTCTAGTCTCTCCTCAGTCCTCACTGTGACTGTCTTCTCTAGTCTCTCCTCATTCCTCACTGTGACTGTCTTCTCTAGTCTCTCCTCATTCCTCACTGTGACTGTCTTCTCTAGTCTCTCCTCAACCCTCACTAACTACAGTAGGTAATGAAAGACCATATATCTGTGATGTCTTCATTTACTGTCAGTCTTTATTCTCCCCCTAGCCCCCCTGTTTCAAACTTTCAATTAAATGGGGCGTGGTCGGATTATAATTGCTGTGTTTTTGTTCTTTCTTCAGTTAAGAACCACCCGTTTGGCAGCGAGTTTGACAAGTCTTATGTAAGTATATTTTCTTATAATTTTGGCCCTAGCCTAAGGCCAAGTTAGTGTAGCTGTCTGTCTAACAATCAGGGCTTAACATGAACATCTGTAGACCGCCCACTGCATTCTGCGCCCTTACTACGTGATGCTCCCACTACACGTCCCTTACTATGTAATGCTCCCACTACACGTCCCTTACTACGTGATGCTCCCACTACACGTCCCTTACTATGTAATGCTCCCACTACACGTCCCTTACTACGTGATGCTCCCACTACACGTCCCTTACTACGTGATGCTCCCACTACACGTCCCTTACTACGTGATGCTCCCACTACACGTCCCTTACTACGTGATGCTCCCACTACACGTCCCTTACTACGTGATGCTCCCGCTACACGTCCCTTACTACGTGATGCTCCCGCTACACGTCCCTTACTACGTGATGCTCCCGCTACACGTCCCTTACTACGTGATGCTCCCGCTACACGTCCCTTACTACGTGATGCTCCCACTACACGTCCCTTACTACGTGATGCTCCCACTACACGTCCCTTACTACGTGATGCTCCCGCTACACGTCCCTTACTACGTGATGCTCCCACTACACGTCCCTTACTACGTGATGCTCCCGCTACACGTCCCTTACTACGTGATGCTCCCGCTACACGTCCCTTACTACGTGATGCTCCCGCTACACATCCCTTACTACGTGATGCTCCCGCTACACGTCCCTTACTACGTGATGCTCCCGCTACACGTCCCTTACTACGTGATGCTCCCGCTACACGTCCCTTACTACGTGATGCTCCCACTACACGTCCCTTACTACGTGATGCTCCCACTACACGTCCCTTACTACGTGATGCTCCCACTACACGTCCCTTACTACGTGATGCTCCCGCTACACGTCCCTTACTACGTGATGCTCCCTCTACACGTCCCTTACTACGTGATGCTCCCACTACACGTCCCTTACTACGTGATGCTCCCGCTACACGTCCCTTACTACGTGATGCTCCCACTACACGTCCCTTACTACGTGATGCTCCCACTACACGTCCCTTACTACATGCCACGCCCACTACACGTCCCTTACTACATGCCACGCCCACTACACGTCCCTTACTACGTGCCACGCCCACTGCCATTGAGGCTGCTAGCTAGCTAGGACACCGGCACATACTGTCCTTCGCCCCTCCGCCTGCTAGCTAGCTAGGCTAGGGGACAGCGGTACAGAGTCCTTCGCCCCTCCGCCTGCTAGCTAGCTAGGCTAGGGGACAGCGGTATACAGAGTCCTTCGCCCCTCCGCCTGCTAGCTAGGCTAGGGGACAGCGGTACACAGAGTCCTTTGCCCCTCCGCCTGCTAGCTAGCTAGGCTAGGGGACAGCGGTACACAGAGTCCTTCGCCCCTCCGCCTGCTAGCTAGCTAGGCTAGGGGACAGCGGTACACAGTCCTTCGCCCCTCCGCCTGCTAGCTAGCTAGGCTAAGGGACAGTGGTACACAGAGTCCTTCGCCCCTCCGCCTGCTAGCTAGCTAGGCTAGGGGACAGCGGTACACAGAGTCCTTCGCCCCTCCGCCTGCTAGCTAGCTAGGCTAGGGGACAGCGGTACAGAGTCCTTCGCCCCTCCGCCTGCTAGCTAGCTAGGCTAGGGGACAGCGGTACAGAGTCCTTCGCCCCTCCGCCTGCGGAGCACTGCTTTCCTGCAGTTACTTTAACGTTACGGCGAGGGTAATCACTACCCGGTAGGGCCACGCAAGAGTTGGGTTGGCGACACTAGCTAGCTACTTCCCTCGCCATAACGTTAACAGAACTGCAGGAAAGCAGTGCTCGGCAGGCGGGATCGAAGAACTCTGTGTACTGCTGTCCCCTAGCCTAGCTAGCTAGCAGCCTCCCTCCTTCGGTGGGAGTTTGTTCAGCGGTTGGCATCCAACGTTGGTGCGTTTCCGCCACCTACTGTGCTGGAGTGTGGACCAGAGGCGGAGCTAGCGGCCTCAATGGCGGCGGGCACAGCATTTTAATAAGTGACGTGTAGTGGGCGTGGCATGTAGTAACTGCGGTCTGCGGAGAGACGTTATTGATTAGGTTTCGGCTTTGGCGGGTAAGAAGATGTCTATTTCACCAGCCACGTTGGCGGATGGTCAGGGCTCCACAGTGCAAGCGTTTCACTCGCGCATCTGTGAATATAAATAGTCAAGTATGATCACATTTTATAGCTTAATAAATGCTGCAGTAGCATTTTGGTCAAATTTACTTGAAATGAAAGTCTGCAAAGTGAGTCTTTGTCCTCGTGTTTCTTGGCTATTTACATTTGTTTTGTTCACCAGCCAGGTAGTTTTTTGAGTTTTGAGTTCCAACTGCTAGGGAAGAGAGGACCACGCGGATGCTAGTCACTCTCTCAATCAACTGCTAGTCACTCTCTCAATCAACTGCTAGTCACTCTCTCAATCTCACAGGCACAAACATGACTCAGCAGAGGTCACCTCCCACCCTTAAAGGGGCAGGTTACATTATATTTTGGAAAAGTCACAAAATATTTCATGAAATTAAGCAATATACCACCTTATTTTGTCATACATTTTAATTGTTTAATAAACATTAAAGCATGCTTATGTTTTTTTTGTGTGTAATTTTGGCAGAATATCTGAGTGGCTGGTAGATTTGATTGATTTCTATATCTACAGTGGCTGGTGGACCAACAAGTTAGTTTCAGGCCCTGCTAACAATTCAGCGATATTGTAACGTATAGGACTGAAAGATGGCTTGTGTATATATATATAGTAGTCTACATGAAACATTATCTCTAATACGGCCACACGTGAGCATTTACCTGAAAAACATGAATAAATAGACTTTAGCAGTACGTCATTTGTGTTGACAGATGTCTGTAATACTGCCACAGAAATATTGACTTGATCTTTTGTGGATTTCAGACCAAGACAGAGAAGGACACCATTCTGAAACTCCTACTCAAACTTCATGACCACCTGGCTAATGTTGCTGGTACGTTAAGAAAGGATCTTGCAGATTTTTTGTTGTTGTTTTTGTTCTCAATTAAATGAGATTCTTCCATCCTCCAACCTTGGCTATATGCTACGCTTAAATAGTTAGAATGTGTCGTTTTCAAATGAAGACCCCAGGGTGTACACAGTGTACAAAACTCTGCCCTTTCCATGACATAGACTGTCCAGGTGAATCCAGGTGGAAGCTATGATCCCTTATTGATGTCACTTGTTAAATCCACTTCAATCAGTGTAGATGAAGGGGAGGAGACGGTTTATAGAAGGCATTTTAAGCCTTGAGACATGGATTCTGTGTGTGCCATTCAGAGGGTGAATGGGCAAGACAAAATATTTAAGTGCCTTTGACCGGGGTATGGTAGTAGGTGCCAGGCGCACCGGTTTGTGTCAAGAACTGCAACGCTGCTGGGTTTTTCACACTCAACAGTTTTCTGTGTGTATCAAGAGTGGTCCACCACCCAAAGGACATCCAGCCAACTTGACACAACTTTGGGAAGCATTGGAGTCAACATGGGCCAGCATCCCTAACTCAATATTAGGAAGGTGTTCCTAATGTTCTGTTCACTCAGTATATGTAGTCAAATGGCACACCTTTTTTTTTTTTTTGCTGTAATGACGACACTAACAGCTCAAGGATAGTTTGAAATCTTAACTCCGTGGATTACTGTTGAAATGAGGTGTCAGTCCGCCTGTCTGTCTAATAATAAGTGGTTTATCTGGAGCTAACGTTTAATATTGTCCCCCCCATCAGGACAACATGACTGTATAGACCCGGAGCAGCAGCAGGCCAACAGGAGTCTGTCTATGGAGGATGCCTCTGACTATCTGATACAGCAGAATGAGGACTACCGTCACTGGCTACTCCTCTCTCTGGAGTGGATCATACGGTCAGGGGAGGATGTTGGCATACGGTAAATAGCGAAGAGCACCTAGGGTCGTGGTCATTAGGGCATGCAGTTTAAAAAAACGCTTTGCAACAGAAAACCAAACTGGGCATTTCATATTGGACCAGGTAGTCCAGGGTGTCTCTCCCTGTTTGTCTGTGTTCTTCTGTTTGGTGCCTAATGAACAGGACCCTGTTATCGCCCACTGTGATGTATTCTCATACTAATGGCACCTCTCCCTCCTCCCCTCTCCTCTCTCTCCTCCCTCCCCTCTCCTCTCTCCCTCCTCCCCTCCCCTCCCCTCTCTCTCCCTCCCTCCTCCCCTCCTCTCTCTCCCTCTCCTCCCTCCTCTCCTCTCCCTCTCTCTCCTCTTCTCTGCCAGGCTGATCGGGGATAACCCAGAGGAGACGGTAGCGGAGGTGAGTGAGGTGACTCGTCTGGAATCGACCCACCCCAAAATGTCCTTCTCCTGCCGCTTCAGAAGAGCCTTCTTTACAGTCATCCACAGGCTGCTGCTCATCCTAACAGGTTAGAAATCTCTCTGTCTCTCTCTGTCTCTCTCTGTCTCTCTCTGTCTCTGTCTCTCTCTCTGTCTCTCTCTCTGTCTCTCTCTCTGTCTCTCTGTCTCTGTCTCTCTCTCTGTGTCTCTCTCTCTGTGTCTCTCTCTCTGTGTCTCTCTCTCTGTGTCTCTCTCTCTGTCTCTCTCTCTCTAGTGATTGGTCTGGTCTGGGGTGTATTCTACTACATGAAGTATCTAACCTGCTCTCTCTCTCTCTCTCTAGTGATTGGTCTGGTGTGGGGTGTAATCTACTACATGAAGTACCGTTGGAGGAGAGAGGAGGAGGAGACCAGGCAGATGTATGACATGGTGGAGAGAATCATCGATGTTCTGAAGAGCCACAACGCGGCGTGTCAGGAGAACAATGACCTCCAGCCCTACCTACCCATCCCTCACGTCAGAGACTCCCTGGTCCAACCCCAGGACAGGTCAGTACTAACCCCCTACCGACCCATCCCTCACGTCAGAGACTCCCTGGTCCAACCCCAGGACAGGTCAGTACTAACCCCCTACCGACCCATCCCTCACGTCAGAGACTTCCTGGTCCAATCCCAGGACAGGTCAGTACTAACCCCCTACCGACCCATCCCTCACGTCAGAGACTTCCTGGTCCAACCCCAGTACAGGTCAGTACCAGTACTAGGGGCCCTATAAAATCTGCGTTGTGGACGGAATCATGGAATCCAGACATTAAAACAGAGTTCAACAATATTCAAAAAATCTATTGAATTTAGTAGGGAATCAACTAAATGTATTGAACTTATTAGAAAATGCATTACATTTGCCCAAGTTTATCATAAGACATGAACAAAATGCATCAGTGAGTACGTTTACATGCACACTAATAATTCGATATTAAACTGATTATGGCAGTGATGTAAACACCTGCTAATCGTAAGATCAAAACGTATCCACATGTATCCTATCTGTCCGGGTAAGCATACACCAAGTTAAAACACCTGGTTTTCTGAGCAATCTTTCAAATGATTAGGAAATGTAACCGGCTTAATCAGCGTTCCAGCAGTGTGTTTGATCTACGCATGTGGCAGCACCGGGCAGCGCCAGCCTCCCTCTTATGGCATGTGGCAGCACCGGGCAGCGCCAGCCTCCCTCTTATGTGCGAGTGTAGTGAGTTAGGAAAAACTGAAAGTATGCATCTTAGAAATAGTTTTCACGTACAAACTTTGTGTCCGAACTCAAATAGCCTTCTCCAAAAAAAAAAACACGTGGTAGAACGATGATTCTGATTGGTTTCTGTATTTATTTAAGTCCCATCAGGAAGCCTGATTTCAGATGTGTCCATGGAAACAGGATTATTAGGGAAATCGTTCTTCTTGCAAAGCATGTAAACGTTTTAAAACTATGATATTAACCAGACTATGCACAATAATCGTATTGTGCGCATGTAACCGTACTGTGATTTGTATTTTCAGGCAACGGCACAGGAATGCCCCTGTCTGTCCTGTCTGTCTTGTCTGTCCTGCCTGCCTGCCTTCCTTCCTTCCTTGTCGGTCTGTCTTGTCTGTCTGCCTGTCTGTCTGTCTCTGGTCTGTCTTGTCTGTCTGTCTCTTGTCTGTCTACCACTTTGTGTTGGCGATTGACGCTAATATATTGACAAGCTCTCTTCTGGTAGATGGAAAAGTTCCCCAAAATCTTCTCAATTAAATGTTAACTACAAAGTAGACTATGCCTACCTGGCAGAATGATATCCTGATTATTTGCGTCAATCCAGTGGCCATTTTGTTTGGCAAACTTTGCAATCACATGAGCGCTACAGAAACATTGAAACGTCGCTAACCAAACGATGGTCTCTGGCTGGTTCACAGTTTAATTAAAAGGGGAACTACACCAAAATATATAAACATTTATTAAATTTTTCCCAGACCTCAAAAGTGGACTCCTGATGTGGTTTAAGCGTTGTTGTGGGCTTAGAATATCCAATTTAGTTGTTTTCCTATTTAAAAAAAAGTTTGATTTTGAGAGCAAAAACTGGGAAAAAACGGAAACCTGGAAAAACTAAAAGGAGGAAATTGAATTTTGTGGGGGGGGAAACTAATGGAACCAGGCAAAAATGTTACAGATTTTATAGGGTCCTACAGTACAGAACCACCCTCAACTTCCAACGAAACTATCATCACACTCCACTGTTTGTGTAACCACTTAGCTATCGACAAAAATGGACATGGCTTCTTGAAGTCCATGAGATCCGTACAGTTAACTTCCGATACTAGTTTGTGTTTAGGGCAGATTCAGTTGTTTAGCCCCTGAGGAGCAATGTCAGTTTCAGGGAACAAATCCCATCTTGTTCAGTTTAACTGTGTTTTCCTACCATGTCAGAGAGACAAGCTAGTGATTAATAACTGTTAGTTTATATTCTAACATTCAGAGAGACAAGCTAGTGATTAATAACTGTTAGTTTATATTCTACCATGTCAGAGAGACAAGCTAGTGATGATAACTGTTAGTTTATATTCTAACATTCAGAGAGACAAGCTAGTGATGATAACTGTTAGTTTATATTCTAACATTCAGAGAGACAAGCTAGTGATTAATAACTGTTAGTTTCTATTCTACCAGTGAGACAAGCTAGTGATGATAACTGTTAGTTTCTATTCTACCAGAGAGACAAGCTAGTGATTAATAACTGTTAGTTTATATTCTACCAGAGAGACAAGCTAGTGATGATAACTGTTAGTTTCTATTCTACCATTCAGAGAGACAAGCTAGTGATTAATAACTGTTAGTTTCTATTCTACCAGAGAGACAAGCTAGTGATGATAACTGTTAGTTTCTATTCTACCAGAGAGACAAGCTAGTGATGATAACTGTTAGTTTCTATTCTACCAGAGAGACAAGCTAGTGATGATAACTGTTAGTTTCTATTCTACCAGAGAGACAAGCTAGTGATGATAACTGTTAGTTTCTATTCTAACATTCAGAGAGACAAGCTAGTGATGATAACTGTTAGTTTCTATTCTAACATTCAGAGAGACAAGCTAGTGATGATAACTGTTAGTTTCTATTCTACCAGAGAGACAAGCTAGTGATGATAACTGTTAGTTTATATTCTACCAGAGAGACAAGCTAGTGATGATAACTGTTAGTTTCTATTCTAACATTCAGAGAGACAAGCTAGTGATGATAACTGTTAGTTTCTATTCTAACATTCAGAGAGACAAGCTAGTGATGATAACTGTTAGTTTCTATTCTACCAGAGAGACAAGCTAGTGATGATAACTGTTAGTTTATATTCTACCATGTCAGAGAGACAAGCTAGTGATGATAACTGTTAGTTTCTATTCTACCAGAGAGACAAGCTAGTGATGATAACTGTTAGTTTATATTCTACCATGTCAGAGAGACAAGCTAGTGATGATAACTGTTAGTTTATATTCTACCAGAGAGACAAGCTAGTGATGATAACTGTTAGTTTCTATTCTACCAGAGAGACAAGCTAGTGATGATAACTGTTAGTTTCTATTCTACCAGAGAGACAAGCTAGTGATGATAACTGTTAGTTTATATTCTACCAGAGAGACAAGCTAGTGATGATAACTGTTAGTTTCTATTCTACCAGAGAGACAAGCTAGTGATGATAACTGTTAGTTTATATTCTACCATTCAGAGAGACAAGCTAGTGATTAATAACTGTTAGTTTCTATTCTACCAGAGAGACAAGCTAGTGATGATAACTGTTAGTTTCTATTCTACCAGAGAGACAAGCTAGTGATGATAACTGTTAGTTTATATTCTACCAGAGAGACAAGCTAGTGATTAATAACTGTTAGTTTCTATTCTAACATTCAGAGAGACAAGCTAGTGATGATAACTGTTAGTTTATATTCTACCATTCAGAGAGACAAGCTAGTGATTAATAACTGTTAGTTTCTATTCTAACATTCAGAGAGACAAGCTAGTGATGATAACTGTTAGTTTATATTCTAACATTCAGAGAGACAAGCTAGTGATTAATAACTGTTAGTTTATATTCTAACATTCAGAGAGACAAGCTAGTGATGATAACTGTTAGTTTCTATTCTACCATTCAGAGAGACAAGCTAGTGATTAATAACTGTTAGTTTCTATTCTACCAGAGAGACAAGCTAGTGATTAATAACTGTTAGTTTCTATTCTACCATTCAGAGAGACAAGCTAGTGATTAATAACTGTTAGTTTCTATTCTACCAGAGAGACAAGCTAGTGATTAATAACTGTTAGTTTCTATTCTACCAGAGAGACAAGCTAGTGATGATAACTGTTAGTTTCTATTCTACCATCCCAGAAAGAAGCTGAAGAAGGTTTGGGACCGGGCCGTGACCTTCCTCTCAGCCAACGATAGCCGTATCAGGACGGAGTCTCAGCGGATTGGTGGAGCTGACTTCCTGGTGTGGAGGTGGCTCCAGCCGTCTCTGAGCTGCGACCAGATCTCACTCATCCCCTCCAAAGTCTGGCAGGGCAAAGGTAACTAACCTGGCACCGTACCTAGGATGCGTCCCAAAAATGGCACCCTGTTCCCTGTGAAGGGCACTCCTTTTGACCGGAGCCCTGCCATTTGGGGCGCAGACCTAGTCCCTTAACTGTGAAGGAGTTGGGTTATGGTTTCCAAGATGTACCTTGGCTTTTATGTGCAGCATGTAGGTTGTAGATGGAGTTTTGGTCAATGTAAAGTGTACTGTATTAAGTAGACCAATGCATTGGAATCTAACGAAGAACATGTACAGTATATGTAAAAACACTAATATATACAGCAGTATGTGGACACCCCGTTCAAATGAGTGGATTCGGCTATTTCAGCCACACCCGTTGCTGACGGGTGTATAAAATCGAGCACACAGCCGTGCGATCTCCATAGACAAACATTGACAGTAGAATGGCCCGTACTGAAGAGCTCAGTGACTTTCAACGTGGCACCGTCATAGGATGCCACCTTTCCAACAAGTCAGTTGGTCAAATTTCTGCCCTGCTAGAGCTGCCCCAGTCAACTGTAAGTGCTGTTATTGTGAAGTGGAAACGTCTAGGAGCAACAACGGCTCAGCAGCGAAGTGGTAGGCCACAGAAGCTCACAGAACGGGACTGCCGAGTGCTGAAGCTCGTAGCGTGTAAAAATCGTCTGTACTCATTTGCAACACTCACTACCGAGTTCCAAACTGCCTCTGGAAGCAATGTCAGCACAAGAACTGTTCGTCGGGAGCTTCATGAAATGGGTTTCCATGGCCGAGCCATTGGACTTTGGAGCAGTGGGAACGCCTTCTCTGAAGTGATGAATCACGCTTCACCATCTGGCAGTCCGACGGACAAATCTGGGTTTGGCGGATGCCAGGAGAACGCTACCTGACCCAATGCATAGTGCTAACTGTAAAGTTTGGTGGAGGAGGAATAATGGTCTGGGGCTGTTTCATGGTTCAGGCTAGGCCCCTTAGTTCCAGTGAAGGGAACTCTTAACGAAACTGCATACAATTACATTCTAGACGATTCTGTGCATCCAACTTTGTGGCAACAGTTTGGGGAAGGCCCTTTCCTGTTTCAGCATGACAATGCCCCCGGGCACAAAGTGAATTCCATACAGAAATTATTTGTTGAGATCGGTGTGGTAGAACTTGACTGGCCTGCACAGAGCCCTGACCTCAACCCCATCGAACACCTTTGGGATGAATTGGAATGCCGACTGCGAGCCAGGCCTAATCTCCCAACATCAGTGCCCGACCTCACTAATGCTCTTGTGGCTGAATGGAAGCAAGTCCCCGCAGCAATGTTCCAACATCTAGTGTAAAGCCTTCCCAGAAGAGTGGAGGCTGTTATAGCAGCAAAGGGGGGGGGGGGACCAACTCCATATTAATATCCATGATTTTGGAATTAGATGTTCGATGAGCAGGTGTCCACATACTTTTGGTCAATAGTGTATGTCAGAAATTTAAAAAAGGTTGCTTCCATCCTGTTATACTGTATGTCTCTCTCCATCTAACGTCTCTTTCCTGTCCCTGTCTCTCTCCATCTAACGTCTCTTTCCTGTCTCTGTCTCTCTCTATCTAACGTCTCTTTCCTGTCTGTCTCTCTCCATCTAACGTCTCTTTCCTGTCTGTCTCTCTCCATCTAACGTCTCTCTCTGTCCATCTAACATCTCTTTCCTCTCTGTCTCTCTCTGTCCATCTAACGTCTCTTTCCTGTCTCTCTCTGTCCATCTAACATCTCTTTCCTCTCTGTCTCTCTCTGTCCATCTAACATCTCTTTCCTGTCTGTCTCTGTCCATCTAACGTCTCTTTCCTGTCTCTGTCTCTCTCCATCTAACGTCTCTTTCCTGTCTCTGTCTCTCTCCATCTAACGTCTCTTTCCTGTCTCTGTCTCTCTCCATCTAACGTCTCTTTCCTGTCTCTGTCTCTCTCCATCTAACGTCTCTTTCCTGTCTCTGTCCATCTAACGTCTATTTCCTGTCTGTATTTTCTCTCCTCTCAGCATTCCCTCTGGACAGGAGAAACTCTCCTCCCAACAGTTTAACACCGTGTCTCAAGATCAGAAACATGTTTGATCCAGTCATGTGAGTACCGGAGGTTATTACTAAGCAAATGTCTTCGGCGTAAATCTTTAGGGTTGTGTTGGGGGGGTGAGCGTGGTACTCATCAGCGGACTAAAACGTCCTCTTTGCATGTCAGTGGCAGCAGCTGCATACATACATACATACATACATACATACATACATACATACATACATACATACATAATGACTAAGCCAACATCATCGCCCTCAACTCTTAGATAAATTGCATCAAGTGGTTTCACTGGGGGCTAGAGCTGTCTGTCTACATGTGACCTAGTCCAACCATGGAACACCTATTCCAGTGGAATGACACCTGTGTGTACCCCATGTAGTGACCTGTCCTACCTGTGTGTTCTTGACTTACCAGGTTAGAGGTGGGTTAGGACTCCTAGCTGACGTCTAACCCCTGTGTGTGTGTCTGTGTGTGTGTGTGTGTGTGTGTGTGTGTGTGTAACAGGGAGGTTGGTGAAAACTGGCACCTGGCCATCCACGAGGCCATCTTGGAGAAGTGTTGTGACAACGACGGTATCGTCCACATCGCTGTCGACAAGAACTCCAGAGAGGTGAGTGTCACAGCTGTTTTTTTATAGCACGCAATGGCTGTTTTCCAAATGGGGGGAAACTGGTCAAAGTGTAGTGCACTATATAGGGAATAGGCTCCCATTTGGGACGTACACAATGTCTCGGTTCTTATTCCCCAGATTTCTAGTGGTTTTGGACTGACTCTATACACTTGATATTCACTGACCAGATGTGACCAACAGCCATATGGTTGTTATATATTCACTGACCAGATGTGACCAACAGCCATATGGTTGTTATATATTCACTGACCAGATGTGACCAACAGCCATATGGTTGTTATATATTCACTGACCAGATGTGACCAACAGCCATATGGTTGTTATGTATTCACTGACCAGATGTGACCAACAGCCATATGGTTGTTATATATTCACTGACCAGATGTGACCAACAGCCATATGGTTGTTATATATTCACTGACCAGATGTGACCAACAGCCATATGGTTGTTATATAGTCACTGACCAGATGTGACCAACAGCCATATGATTGTTATATATTCACTGACCAGATGTGACCAACAGCCATATGGTTGTTATATATTCACTGACCAGATGTGACCAACAGCCATATGGTTGTTATATATTCACTGACCAGATGTGACCAACAGCCATATGGTTGTCATATATTCACTGACCAGATGTGACCAACAGCCATATGGTTGTTATGTATTCACTGACCAGATGTGACCAACAGCCATATGGTTGTTATATATTCACTGACCAGATGTGACCAACAGCCATATGGTTGTTATATATTCACTGACCAGATGTGACCAACAGCCATATGGTTGTTATATATTCACTGACCAGATGTGACCAACAGCCATATGGTTGTTATGTATTCACTGACCAGATGTGACCAACAGCCATATGGTTGTTATATATTCACTGACCAGATGTGACCAACAGCCATATGGTTGTTATATATTGCAGTGTGTGAGTCTCTACAGGCAGAGTGATGTGGCTGTGTTACAACCTGTGATAGAAGAGCTTGTTAAACTCTCTCTCTCCCCTCTTTCTCTCTCTCTCCCCTCTCTCTCTCTCTCTCCCCCCTCTTTCTCTCTCTCTCCTCTCTCTCTCTCCCCTCTTTCTCGCTCTCTCTCCCCTCTTTCTCTCTCTCTCTCCCCTCTCTCTCTCTCCTCTTCTCCTCTTCTCTCTCTCTCTCTCTCTCTCTCCCCCCCTCCCCCCTCTTCTCTCTCCCCTCTTCTCTCCCCCTCTCCCCTCTTCTCTCCCCCCTCTCCCCCCTCTCCCCCCTCTCCCCCCTCTCCCCTCTTCTCTCCCCCTCTCCCTCTTCCCCCTCTCCCCCCTCTCCCCCTCTCCCCCCTCTCTCCCCTCTCCCCCCTCCCCCCTTTTCTCTCCCCAGGGCTGTGTCTATGTGAAGTGTCTGTCATCAGAGCACTCAGGGAAAGCCTTCAAGGCGCTACACGGCTCCTGGTTCGATGGTAAATCCATTTTAAATGACAAGGCTTTAGCATCAACACACTTGTCTTGGTTTGGGCTTCATTGTCCTTCCATCCTTTAATGGACCTTGTTGTTCCCTGCTGAGGTCCTGGTGCTCAACATTTATCTAACCAATTTCAACAATCCCGTGTTTGCAAACTATGAGCCAATAGCATTTGTACTACTAGTCATGTGGTGTTTTGGTAATTGATACTGGATAAAGTAGGAAGGATTTAAGAGATTTAGTCACATGGTTGGTCTTCATTGTCTCCCTCCCTACCTCCCGTCTCTCCCTCCCTCCCGTCTCTCCTCTCCCTACCTCCCGTCTCTCCTCCCCTCCCGTCTCTCCTCCCCTCCCGTCTCTCCTCCCCTCCCTCCCTCCCTCCCTCCCGTTTCCCCTCCCCTCCCGTCTCTCCTCCCCTCCCTCCCGTTTCCCCTCCCCTCCCCTCTCTCCCTCCCCCGTCTCTCCCTCCCTCCCGTCTCTCCTCCCCTCCCGTCTCTCCTCCCCTCCCGTCTCCCCTCCCCTCCCGTCTCTCTCTCCCTCCCTCCCGTCTCTCCTCCCCTCCCGTCTCTCCTCCCCTCCCGTCTCTCCTCCCCTCCCGTCTCTCTCTCCCTCCCTCCCGTTTCCCCTCCCCTCCCGTCTCTCTCTCCCTCCCTCCCGTCTCTCCTCCCCTCCCCTCTCCTCCCCTCCCGTTTCCCCTCCCCTCCCGTCTCTCCCCCCCTCCCTCCCGTCTCTCCCTCCCTCCCCTCCCGTCTCTCCCCCCCTCCCTCCCGTCTCTCCCTCCCGTTTCCCCTCCCCTCCCGTCTCTCTCTCCCTCCCTCCCGTCTCTCCTCTCCTCCCCTCCCGTCTCTCTCTCCCTCCCTCCCTCCCCCCTCCCAGGGAAGCTGGTGACGGTGAAGTACCTGCGTCTGGACCGCTACCACCAGCGGTTTCCCCAGGCCCAGGGCTGTACCACCTCCCTGAAGCCCTCTGGTACTCACATGAACACCATGTCCAGGCTACGTCACCACACCAGCCCTGATACCAGCACTAACGCTAACTCTCTAGGCTTCTCCTGAGGGGGGGGGGGCAGATTACCCCAGCCTCCTCTCTCCCTCAACCCCACAGCTACCAACGCTACCAACCCAACCAGCTCCTTCTTACCACAGTGTAACGGTCTCACCTCAACACAAGCCCCCCTTCCTTCAGTCTCCCCTTAGCCAGCCTCCACTGGAGGTGATGGTGGCTTGGTCTGTCAACTCACAGGGCTGGGTGAACCGTCTGTCCAACTCACAGGGCTGGGTGAACCGTCTGTCCAACTCACAGGGCTGGGTGAACCGTCTGTCCAACTCACAGGGCTGGGTGAACCGTCTGTCCAACTCACAGGGCTGGGTGAACCGTCTGTCCAACTCACAGGGCTGGGTGAACCGTCTGTCCAACTCACAGGGCTGGGTGAACCGTCTGTCCAACTCACAGGGCTGGGTGAACCGTCTGTCCAACTCACAGGGCTTTGTTTTCTCTTTAAGGGGACTGACTGTCTGTCTGTCTGACTGTTGGTTGTCCACAACCTGTCTGGACCACAGGAGTGGTTGGGAGGATTTAGACTGACTGACAGACCTGTGGTGTTTTTATTGTAAAGAACAATCAGTGTTGAAAACAAAAGCGGTGAGCTAAACTTTGGAAGACCGCTTGAACAACCAATGGGCTGGGAGATTGGAGACTAGGGGGCGTGGTCTGAGCTCTCCATGAGAAAGGTGGAGATGTGTGATTCGCTGGTGCCGTCGACACTATTTAAAAATTTTTGTGTCTTTTTGTATTACAAACTTTTATGGATTTAACAAGGAAACAAACTTCCATTTCGTTCTAATGGCATATTTAAAGAGAGAAATGAGAGAGAAACAATCCCTTCTTTCTCTCGTCTCCCCTCCTTCCCACCATCCCCCTCTTTTAATGACTGGCCCCATGATTTCTCAAGGAGTTGAGTTGGGCTATACATTGAAATTGCTGCATGTGCTGGTTAAAGTATGCCTCTTATTTAAGCTTTTGAATTTAAAACATAATGTGGATGTTTATTTCCTGGAGGACGTAATCCCCTTTTTTCTTTTGGTGTTTTAGTGGAGCGGCGGGGGGGAAGGCTGGGTGCTAGCTGGAAGCTGTAGATACATGTTGAATGGTTGGTTGGTGGCGGTGGCTTCCTTTTTTTGAGTTGTCTGTATTAATAAAGCAAAACCATAAGCTCATTTTTCCGGCCTACCGCTCCCAATTTCTCTTAACGTGCTGACTGCATCAGATTCTGTATCAGAGGTGGAAGCGTTTTTGTGAGGGTTGGGGAGGATAACATCCATGGGTAACTTGTTTGCGAGACGGTGATTTTTGGCTGGTGGTGTTAGTGCACTCTGGGCCTACGTCTTAGAGAGAGAGACTCCCTCACTGTGGAGCTCAGAGAAGAGGGAGCAATAACGTGGGCGGTCAGTCAGTCGTCCATTTCTTTTTTTTTTTTTTTTTTTTTTGGCTTCTTTGCTTTTCTGTCTTTTTTTTAATTCCGTATTGGTGGCCATTTTTAAGTATCTTTCCTCCCTCAAGCTCCTGAAGCGCTTCTCCAGTCAGTCAGAATATATTCCAATGGATTCCAATGTTATATTGTTTTGTGTTACTGTTTTCATGAATAACAACTGTTTTTGATTTCTAATTGATTTATGGTTCATGCTCTTTTAATTGTTCCATCCACATAGACTTCTGCTGGAACATGGGGATGTATGCATACCTAGGCTTCCTGCAACCCAAATGGCACTCCTTTTCCATTTTCTAGTGCACTACTTTTTGACCAGAGCCCCGCTGTATAGGGAATAAATAGGGTGGCCATTTGGGACGTGCGCGTACACTGAGTATACAAAACATTAAGAACACCTGCTCTTTCCATAACACCGACTGACCAGGTGAAAGCTATGATCCCTTTTATTGATGTCGCTTGTTAAATCCACTTCAGTCGGTGTAGATGAAGGCGAGGAGACAGGTGGTTAAAGAAGGATTTTTAAGCCTTGAGACATGGATTGTGTATGTGTTGCCATTCAGAGGGGTGAATGGATTCTCAGTAAGACACTGGTTTTAATATGTTTTGTATATATCCATGGATGTGTAGATGGAGTGGAAGCCATGCATCGCTGTTCTATGGTCCCTCCAATACAGTCCTGTGTGTTTAAATGGTACCCTATTCCCTATATGGTGCACTAACCCTATGGGTCCTGGTCTAAAGTAGTGCACTACAAAGGGAATAGGGTGCCATGTCAGACGCAGCCAGTCCTGTGTACAGGAACAGAGTTCAGCTGGTTCCATATGTGACGCTCCAGATTCCTTTTATTGGTCATTTATGCATACCGTTTTATAACTACTTTGTGAGAAAGAAAAATCGGCGTCCCAAAATGGCACCCTGTTTCTTTTTTATAGTGCACTACTAAGGGAATGGGGTGCCATTTTGGGACGCATACAAAGACTTTTTTTTCCTGCCATGTTGAAAGTCATTTGACTTCTTTTGTTATAGTGGTTATTTTAATTGTATCCAGCCATTTTGTTGTTCATAAACACAGACCTAATGTTGATGTTATTATAATGATGCACAGAGAGAGAATGCAAAACCCAGTTGTTTTTTTAGATGTAACACGGAATAAATGGTGTTTAACGTTGATGCGGGAAATAAGCTGATTTCAAAATATTTTCTTTATTAAAGTACAAACTCAATATCCGTGTCCCAAATGCCACCCTATTTCAACCAAAAGTAGTATACTATTTAGGGACTAGGGTGCCATTTGGGAAGCACGCAAGTATTCCAACCCCTCTGTATCTAAATGGAGACTGTAAAGTTCTGAGCGATTGCTTGTGAGTTAGACGTGATGTTGTGTTGGCGTCTAACTATGAACACATTCATAATGCTTCAAGATGAAAGGATAGGCCACCATTCAGATTCGTAAAAAAAAATGTTGGGGGTGGGGGGGGAAATGCAGTGTAAAGTTGAAAGTGGGGCGCAGTAAGTTGTACAAAACGATGCACATTTTAAAAATGTTTTTAACCTGGTGCAGTCATGTCCCCTGCAACAGTTGACCTGGTTGTGCCTTAACTTTGTGCTTTTTTTTTTTTTTTTTACGTCTGGCGCTGCATTACTGGAGAATGTCTTGGGTTTACTAAAGTGGTACAGTCATTTGTTTAAAGGGAACGTAAGGTCAGAAATAATTGTGTTTTCTTGGAATGTTTTTTTTCAGGTCAACACCCAGAATGGGGGGTTTTGTAGGTGTTAGTGTACAACAAATATGCTCTCCTGCACCCCCACCAGGGATTCTGTCCCAAATGGCACCCTATTCCCTATATAGTGCACTACTTTTGACCAGAGCCCTATGGTGAATAGGATGCCATTTGGGACGTAACCAGTGTTTTTTTTAATTAAAGTCAGGTTGTTGTCGTTTTGGGTAGTCATTTTAATGTTGTTTTAGATACTGTGTGTTAGTGCTTACATGATTTAAAGTACTTACTCTCCTTCCCGTTACAGAACAACCTTACATTCACTTTAAACAATTGTATTCCACTGCACAGAGCTGAATATGTACAAAATAAACAACGTTCAAAATGGAAGCCAGTTTTTGCTTACTGTACTTTCCTGCGTGGTGCGTCATGGGTAATGGTAATCTTTTATATTTTTGTAATGTTGAATACCAGTGATGCACCCGAAGGTTGTTTTTCTTATAAGAGACTGTCTAAAGTGATTGCGTGAATGTACATGTTAGTTTGGTCTGTGTGCGGTTTACAAAAAAAGACGTAACGTTTTCCTGAAATCCCGGTTGGAGGATTTTGGGATTTTCTGCTTATTCCCTCTTTTTATTCCGGGTATCTTCCAACCGGGAATTTTGGGAAAGTTTCCAGAATTTTCTAACCCCATCTGTGTGGCACTTCTCTGTGGTCCAAGGTGACGCTGGCTGCTTCAACTATCGGCTGCACCCCCTAAATGATGTTTCCTCTTCTGATTTATGTATTTTATGGAAACACTGTACATTTTATATACCTGTAATATATACTATTATTATATGCAGAAGCTGTTTAATTTCTATTGCATTGTATCGTTCAGTTTGACCTATCACTATCCCCCCCTGCAAGCCAGATGAAGGCAAGGTTGTACAATAATCTCCAGACATTTTAAAAGGGTCAGTTGATATTTTAATGTAATTTGTCACTTAATTGTCTTGTAAAAAATGCTCTGATTTAAAGGTTTATTTGTTAGTTTTTTCCTTCAACTGGTCCACATGGCTAGACTGTGCATTGAAGACTGCTAATGGTGTGAGAAGTATTGTTCCACAGCTTTCTCTCTCTCTATATCTTCTCCTATATGGAAATGGGAGGTGTCCTGCCCGTCTCTACCTCCACCCGACCTGCCCCTCAGTGCAGAGCCTGTCCAGCAGCAGGGCCTGTGTACACTTTGCTTCCTGACCCGCCAATTTGAGCCGTCTGTTGAGTCGCGACCCACCATAAGTGGTGAAAAAAAAATAGATAATTAAAACCGCTTCTTCAAAACAGACTGAATTCTAACAGTTCTATTCTAATTCATTCTAAATATTTGTCTCACTATTCTAACAGTTCTATTATATTCCAGTCTATTCTATGTCTCTCATTGGACTCGCTTTCCAATCTGCTCTAGCAACAATACATTATGATAGTGTTTCCAGGAATGAGAGCCAGTAGTAGGATAACTGTTTTTAATTTAAATAGTCTGCTAGTTCGGTTTGATCCGACTGCATGTACTCAGCTTCGCGTAATCAGATTTAGCTCTTGCTCATATTTGGAGATCTGTGCCCGTGGCGCTGGAATCTATCCCACAATGCACCAGTCATTACCTAACTAAGAAGTCCACAGTAGACATTTCCCACTATAGTGGCAAGCTGCAAAGTCGACATTTGGCATAAATCGTGAAAATGTATGAAGACGTCAATTAGCTTTTTTGCTCTTCATTTAAGCGTAGGTCAGGCACACGTTTTAGGAGTATGGTTAATGTTAGCGTTTAGTTTTAAAATCCGATGTTTAGAAGATAAATTGTAGAAGTTCCGGTTTTGCAGCTTGGCCAGATAGTCCCAACCCCTCAGTAGACAGACGGGCCAGTGGTGTGTTCTCGGTTTCTCTAGTCTCACTGAGTTGTGTTGACAGCGTATGGACTGCCTGTCTGTCAGCGGGTTGACGGTCTGCGTTACTTTGGTGGCCCTGCTTTTTACAGGTATGTGAACGACATTTCGATTCGTAGTTTTATTTACTAGCTGTTGCAATAGCCCGACAAAATAGTGGAGTCTGTATAGATTGTCATTTTGTTTCCAGAACTTTCTGCTCGGGGAAAGTGGCGCTTGTTGACCGTCCACGACAAAACAATGTCTTTTGTCATGTGATAGCCTAGCTAACAATACAGGGGGGTTTTGAGACAACAGTTGCTGAAATAGCCTCTTCAGTTCTAATACACAGTCATACACGTGTAGGCGACAATATTGCCTTTTCTGTAGCGACGTTGACACTTGACGTGGCAACAGTTGTTGGTGGATACATTTATATTATCGGTAACGTGTTGTATCCAGCGTCAGTGTAATCGGATGCATTAGCAACACGGCTAGTTATTATGTTACACTAAGCTACTAGACCAAACGTTACAGAAGAGCTGACCACTTGACTGTAGTCCATACTGACTGTAGCCTATCGCATTTTTAATACGGCGCACTTGTCAGCCTTTGCTTATCAAGGCAAAACGGTACTAGAAAAAGCTCGAAGCAGGGTTAATCTCAGTTCATTCAGTACAGCCTCCGTTATAAGCGTAGTTGGTAATATATACCATGGCATGAGCATTTAGTACAGAATATAGAACATACGCCTACTCTATTATATTCTTTATTATTGACTGGCTGGGAGTTAATTCATCCGATGTATGAAGTGGTGGTTCACCTTGAGTTGGATGGCCAGTCTGACCCATAATAAATATTCACAGAACTCCTAGAATAAGACGATTCTATGGTCGGACCGTTCAGGAGAGGAGAATGTTATAAGGATCGCCCTACCTTGTTACTGACCTACACAGTTACTATGTCTGGAGAAAAAATATATATATATTCTTATCCGTTGGGTTTTCAGAGGTTGGCTTCGGCCACGGTTGGCTGCGTGGGAACTACAATTATTATTATTATTATTATTATTATTAAAGAGACTTACTGTGACAGTTTAGCACAGATCCAAAGGCTGTGTCTCCAATTGACCACCTGCCCTTCCTCCCCAGTTAGCTGACACACAGGTGTTCAAAACATGCTAGATAGCCTTCCTTCTGTGTTCCCTAAACAAGAGCTGGAACATGTGGGAACACTGACCCTAACCCTATTAAAGGTGTGTAGTAATTTAACCATTGTTTTATTAAAGTTATTTCTCGCAGTTTACAAAACTGTACCGCAAGTGATGCGTTTTAACGTTCAGAACGAGCGTCGGGGCTCGTAAAAAAACTCCACCGACCAGAAGATACTATCGTCAATAGGCGATTACACAGTTACCTACCTATTGTAGGCTATTTGTGCCTTTAAAAAGAAAATGTATGTAGTTCTGTCCTTGAGCTGTTCTTGCCTATTAATGTTCTGTATTATGTCAGGTTTTGTGTGGACTCCAGGGAGAGTAGCTGCTGCTTTTGCAACAGCTAATGGGGATCCTAATAAAATACCAAAATACCCAGTTACCTGTTAGGCCACCCAGTTCTAACCGGTCTGTAATGTCACACATTTACATTTACATTTTAGTCATTTAGCAGACGCTCTTATCCAGAGCGACTTACGGGAGCAATTAGGGTTAAGTTCCTTGCTCAAGGGCACATCGACAGAATTTTCACCTTTACATTCATATAATAGTAACAAAGCCATTAAAACGTGATCAAATCACCACTAATCAACTAGAGAAATGTGCTGCATCATTCACCACTCAAATCAAATCAATTTTTTATTGGCCACATGCGCCGAATACAACAGGTGTAGACATTACAGTGAAATGCTTACTTACAAGCCCTTAACCAACAATGCATTTTATTTTTAATAAAAAAGTAAAATAAAACGACAACAAAAAAGTGTTGAGAGAAAAAAAAGAGCAGAAGTAAAATAAAATAACAGTAGGGAGGCTATATATACAGGGGGGGGTACCGGTGCAGAGTCAATGTGCGGGGGCACCGGCTAGTTGAGGTAGTTGAAGTAATATGTACGTGTGGGTTTACCACAAGGTTGTTGGCCGTAGTCTCAGTCATTATTTGGCAGAACGTCCTACCCGTTCGAGGGCATGGATAGCCCGGGCCTTCTTAAGAGGGCATGGATAGCCCGGGCCTTCTTAAGAGGGCATGGATAGCCCGGGCCTTCTTAAGAGGGTTTGGATAGAATGGCCCTCTCCTTCAGCAGTTATTGTTCATTGTGTCCAAAACAAAGGCTACTTGCTTAGCACAATAATCACTGCCTGCCTGCCTGCTGTGCTCAGTCCCGCTACTGCCTCCACATACTGTAGTCATTAGCCATGTTAAATAGTCGGTGGCAAGCTTAAGAAACATCAATTTGCGAAATCAATGGAAGCGTAGGCTACAAAATCAAATGTACCAAATGCAAAAATATATTCATCATTTTGAAGATTATTTCCATTGATACTGTCCTGCTACAGTATCCTATCAGTCTAATAGCAGGCTACAGTATCCTATCAGTCTAATAGCAGGCTACAGTATCCTATCAGTCTAATAGTAGGCTACAGTATCCTATCAGTCTAATAGTACAGTATCCTATCAGTCTAATAGTAGGCTACAGTATCCTATCGGTCTAATAGTACAGTATCCTATCAGTCTAATAGTAGGCTACAGTATCCTATCAGTCTAATAGTACAGTATCCTATCAGTCTAATAGTACAGTATCCTATCAGTCTAATAGCAGGCTACAGTATCCTATCAGTCTAATAGTACAGTATCCTATCAGTCTAATAGTAGGCTACAGTATCCTATCAGTCTAATAGCAGGCTACAGTATCCTATCAGTCTAATAGTACAGTATCCTATCAGTCTAATAGCAGGCTACAGTATCCTATCAGTCTAATAGTAGGCTACAGTATCCTATCAGTCTAATAGTACAGTATCCTATCAGTCTAATAGTAGGCTACAGTATCCTATCAGTCTAATAGTACAGTATCCTATCAGTCTAATAGTAGGCTACAGTATCCTATCAGTCTAATAGTACAGTATCCTATCAGTCTAATAGCAGGCTACAGTATCCTATCAGTCTAATAGTACAGTATCCTATCAGTCTAATAGTACAGTATCCTATCAGTCTAATAGTACAGTATCCTATCAGTCTAATAGTAGGCTACAGTATCCTATCAGTCTAATAGTACAGTATCCTATCAGTCTAATAGTACAGTATCCTATCAGTCTAATAGTACAGTATCCTATCAGTCTAATAGTACAGTATCCTATCAGTCTAATAGTAGGCTACAGTATCCTATCAGTCTAATAGCAGGCTACAGTATCCTATCAGTCTAATAGTACAGTATCCTATCAGTCTAATAGCAGGCTACAGTATCCTATCAGTCTAATAGTAGGCTACAGTATCCTATCAGTCTAATAGCAGGCTACAGTATCCTATCAGTCTAATAGTACAGTATCCTATCAGTCTAATAGTAGGCTACAGTATCCTATCAGTCTAATAGTACAGTATCCTATCAGTCTAATAGTACAGTATCCTATCAGTCTAATAGTACAGTATCCTATCAGTCTAATAGTACAGTATCCTATCAGTCTAATAGTACAGTATCCTATCAGTCTAATAGTACAGTATCCTATCAGTCTAATAGTACAGTATCCTATCAGTCTAATAGTAGGCTACAGTATCCTATCAGTCTAATAGTACAGTATCCTATCAGTCTAATAGTAGGCTACAGTATCCTATCAGTCTAATAGTACAGTATCCTATCAGTCTAATAGTAGGCTACAGTATCCTATCAGTCTAATAGTAGGCTACAGTATCCTATCAGTCTAATAGCAGGCTACAGTATCCTATCAGTCTAATAGTACAGTATCCTATCAGTCTAATAGCAGGCTACAGTATCCTATCAGTCTAATAGTACAGTATCCTATCAGTCTAATAGTACAGTATCCTATCAGTCTAATAGTACAGTATCCTATCAGTCTAATAGTAGGCTACAGTATCCTATCAGTCTAATAGTACAGTATCCTATCAGTCTAATAGTACAGTATCCTATCAGTCTAATAGTACAGTATCCTATCAGTCTAATAGTAGGCTACAGTATCCTATCAGTCTAATAGTACAGTATCCTATCAGTCTAATAGTACAGTATCCTATCAGTCTAATAGTACAGTATCCTATCAGTCTAATAGTAGGCTACAGTATCCTATCAGTCTAATAGTACAGTATCCTATCAGTCTAATAGCAGGCTACAGTATCCTATCAGTCTAATAGTACAGTATCCTATCAGTCTAATAGTACAGTATCCTATCAGTCTAATAGTACAGTATCCTATCAGTCTAATAGTACAGTATCCTATCAGTCTAATAGTAGGCTACAGTATCCTATCAGTCTAATAGTAGGCTACAGTATCCTATCAGTCTAATAGCAGGCTACAGTATCCTATCAGTCTAATAGTAGGCTACAGTATCCTATCAGTCTAATAGTACAGTATCCTATCAGTCTAATAGTACAGTATCCTATCAGTCTAATAGTACAGTATCCTATCAGTCTAATAGTACAGTATCCTATCAGTCTAATAGCAGGCTACAGTATCCTATCAGTCTAATAATAGGCTACAGTATCCTATCAGTCTAATAGCAGGCTACAGTATCCTATCAGTCTAATAGTACAGTATCCTATCAGTCTAATAGTACAGTATCCTATCAGTCTAATAGTACAGTATCCTATCAGTCTAATAGTAGGCTACAGTATCCTATCAGTCTAATAGTAGGCTACAGTATCCTATCAGTCTAATAGTACAGTATCCTATCAGTCTAATAGTACAGTATCCTATCAGTCTAATAGTAGGCTACAGTATCCTATCAGTCTAATAGTACAGTATCCTATCAGTCTAATAGTACAGTATCCTATCAGTCTAATAGTAGGCTACAGTATCCTATCAGTCTAATAGTACAGTATCCTATCAGTCTAATAGTACAGTATCCTATCAGTCTAATAGTACAGTATCCTATCAGTCTAATAGTAGGCTACAGTATCCTATCAGTCTAATAGTACAGTATCCTATCAGTCTAATAGTAGGCTACAGTATCCTATCAGTCTAATAGCAGGCTACAGTATCCTATCAGTCTAATAATAGGCTACAGTATCCTATCAGTCTAATAGCAGGCTACAGTATCCTATCAGTCTAATAGTACAGTATCCTATCAGTCTAATAGTACAGTATCCTATCAGTCTAATAGCAGGCTACAGTATCCTATCAGTCTAATAGCAGGCTACAGTATCCTATCAGTCTAATAGTACAGTATCCTATCAGTCTAATAGTACAGTATCCTATCAGTCTAATAGTAGGCTACAGTATCCTATCAGTCTAATAGTAGGCTACAGTATCCTATCAGTCTAATAGTACAGTATCCTATCAGTCTAATAGTACAGTATCCTATCAGTCTAATAGTACAGTATCCTATCAGTCTAATAGTAGGCTACAGTATCCTATCAGTCTAATAGTACAGTATCCTATCAGTCTAATAGCAGGCTACAGTATCCTATCAGTCTAATAGCAGGCTACAGTATCCTATCAGTCTAATAATAGGCTACAGTATCCTATCAGTCTAACAGCAGGCTACAGTATCCTATCAGTCTAATAGTACAGTATCCTATCAGTCTAATAGTAGGCTACAGTATCCTATCAGTCTAATAGTAGGCTACAGTATCCTATCAGTCTAATAGTACAGTATCCTATCAGTCTAATAGTAGGCTACAGTATCCTATCAGTCTAATAGTACAGTATCCTATCAGTCTAATAGTACAGTATCCTATCAGTCTAATAGCAGGCTACAGTATCCTATCAGTCTAATAGTAGGCTACAGTATCCTATCAGTCTAATAGTACAGTATCCTATCAGTCTAATAGTACAGTATCCTATCAGTCTAATAGCAGGCTACAGTATCCTATCAGTCTAATAGCAGGCTACAGTATCCTATCAGTCTAATAGTACAGTATCCTATCAGTCTAATAGTACAGTATCCTATCAGTCTAATAGTACAGTATCCTATCAGTCTAATAGCAGGCTACAGTATCCTATCAGTCTAATAGTACAGTATCCTATCAGTCTAATAGTAGGCTACAGTATCCTATCAGTCTAATAGCAGGCTACAGTATCCTATCAGTCTAATAGTACAGTATCCTATCAGTCTAATAGTACAGTATCCTATCAGTCTAATAGCTACAGTATCCTATCAGTCTAATAGCAGGCTACAGTATCCTATCAGTCTAATAGTAGGCTACAGTATCCTATCAGTCTAATAGTACAGTATCCTATCAGTCTAATAGTACAGTATCCTATCAGTCTAATAGTAGGCTACAGTATCCTATCAGTCTAATAGTACAGTATCCTATCAGTCTAATAGTACAGTATCCTATCAGTCTAATAGTACAGTATCCTATCAGTCTAATAGTACAGTATCCTATCAGTCTAATAGTAGGCTACAGTATCCTATCAGTCTAATAGTACAGTATCCTATCAGTCTAATAGCAGGCTACAGTATCCTATCAGTCTAATAGTACAGTATCCTATCAGTCTAATAGTACAGTATCCTATCAGTCTAATAGTACAGTATCCTATCAGTCTAATAGCAGGCTACAGTATCCTATCAGTCTAATAGTACAGTATCCTATCAGTCTAATAGTAGGCTACAGTATCCTATCAGTCTAATAGCAGGCTACAGTATCCTATCAGTCTAATAGCAGGCTACAGTATCCTATCAGTCTAATAGTACAGTATCCTATCAGTCTAATAGCAGGCTACAGTATCCTATCAGTCTAATAGTACAGTATCCTATCAGTCTAATAGTACAGTATCCTATCAGTCTAATAGTACAGTATCCTATCAGTCTAATAGCAGGCTACAGTATCCTATCAGTCTAATAGTACAGTATCCTATCAGTCTAATAGTAGGCTACAGTATCCTATCAGTCTAATAGCAGGCTACAGTATCCTATCAGTCTAATAGTAGGCTACAGTATCCTATCAGTCTAATAGTAGGCTACAGTATCCTATCAGTCTAATAGTACAGTATCCTATCAGTCTAATAGTACAGTATCCTATCAGTCTAATAGTAGGCTACAGTATCCTATCAGTCTAATAGTAGGCTACAGTATCCTATCAGTCTAATAGTACAGTATCCTATCTGTCTAATAGTACAGTATCCTATCAGTCTAATAGTAGGCTACAGTATCCTATCAGTCTAATAGCAGGCTACAGTATCCTATCAGTCTAATAGTACAGTATCCTATCAGTCTAATAGTAGGCTACATTATCCTATCAGTCTAATAGCAGGCTACAGTATCCTATCAGTCTAATAGTACAGTATCCTATCAGTCTAATAGCTAGGCTACAGTATCCTATCAGTCTAATAGTACAGTATCCTATCAGTCTAATAGTACAGTATCCTATCAGTCTAAAGCAGGCTACAGTATCCTATCAGTCTAATAGTAGGCTACAGTATCCTATCAGTCTAATAGTACAGTATCCTATCAGTCTAATAGTACAGTATCCTATCAGTCTAATAGTAGGCTACAGTATCCTATCAGTCTAATAGTACAGTATCCTATCAGTCTAATAGTACAGTATCCTATCAGTCTAATAGTAGGCTACAGTATCCTATCAGTCTAATAGTAGGCTACAGTATCCTATCAGTCTAATAGTAGGCTACAGTATCCTATCAGTCTAATAGTAGGCTACAGTATCCTATCAGTCTAATAGCAGGCTACAGTATCCTATCAGTCTAATAGTACAGTATCCTATCAGTCTAATAGTACAGTATCCTATCAGTCTAATAGCAGGCTACAGTATCCTATCAGTCTAATAGCAGGCTACAGTATCCTATCAGTCTAATAGTACAGTATCCTATCAGTCTAATAGTACAGTATCCTATCAGTCTAATAGTAGGCTACAGTATCCTATCAGTCTAATAGCAGGCTACAGTATCCTATCAGTCTAATAGTACAGTATCCTATCAGTCTAATAGTACAGTATCCTATCAGTCTAATAGTAGGCTACAGTATCCTATCAGTCTAATAGTACAGTATCCTATCAGTCTAATAGTAGGCTACAGTATCCTATCAGTCTAATAGTACAGTATCCTATCAGTCTAATAGTACAGTATCCTATCAGTCTAATAGTAGGCTACAGTATCCTATCAGTCTAATAGCAGGCTACAGTATCCTATCAGTCTAATAGTAGGCTACAGTATCCTATCAGTCTAATAGTACAGTATCCTATCAGTCTAATAGTACAGTATCCTATCAGTCTAATAGTAGGCTACAGTATCCTATCAGTCTAATAGTACAGTATCCTATCAGTCTAATAGTACAGTATCCTATCAGTCTAATAGTAGGCTACAGTATCCTATCAGTCTAATAGCAGGCTACAGTATCCTATCAGTCTAATAGTAGGCTACAGTATCCTATCAGTCTAATAGTACAGTATCCTATCAGTCTAATAGTACAGTATCCTATCAGTCTAATAGTACAGTATCATATCAGTCTAATAGTACAGTATCCTATCAGTCTAATAGTAGGCTACAGTATCCTATCAGTCTAATAGTAGGCTACAGTATCCTATCAGTCTAATAGTAGGCTACAGTATCCTATCAGTCTAATAGTACAGTATCCTATCAGTCTAATAGTACAGTATCCTATCAGTCTAATAGTACAGTATCCTATCAGTCTAATAGTACAGTATCCTATCAGTCTAATAGTACAGTATCCTATCAGTCTAATAGTAGGCTACAGTATCCTATCAGTCTAATAGTAGGCTACAGTATCCTATCAGTCTAATAGTAGGCTACAGTATCCTATCAGTCTAATAGTAGGCTACAGTATCCTATCAGTCTAATAGCAGGCTACAGTATCCTATCAGTCTAATAGTACAGTATCCTATCAGTCTAATAGCAGGCTACAGTATCCTATCAGTCTAATAGTACAGTATCCTATCAGTCTAATAGCAGGCTACAGTATCCTATCAGTCTAATAGTACAGTATCCTATCAGTCTAATAGCAGGCTACAGTATCCTATCAGTCTAATAGCAGGCTACAGTATCCTATCAGTCTAATAGTACAGTATCCTATCAGTCTAATAGTACAGTATCCTATCAGTCTAATAGTACAGTATCCTATCAGTCTAATAGTACAGTATCCTATCAGTCTAATAGTAGGCTACAGTATCCTATCAGTCTAATAGTACAGTATCCTATCAGTCTAATAGTAGGCTACAGTATCCTATCAGTCTAATAGTAGGCTACAGTATCCTATCAGTCTAATAGCAGGCTAAAGTATCCTATCAGTCTAATAGTACAGTATCCTATCAGTCTAATAGTACAGTATCCTATCAGTCTAATAGTACAGTATCCTATCAGTCTAATAGTAGGCTACAGTATCCTATCAGTCTAATAGTAGGCTACAGTATCCTATCAGTCTAATAGTAGGCTACAGTATCCTATCAGTCTAATAGTACAGTATCCTATCAGTCTAATAGTACAGTATCCTATCAGTCTAATAGTAGGCTACAGTATCCTATCAGTCTAATAGTACAGTATCCTATCAGTCTAATAGCAGGCTACAGTATCCTATCAGTCTAATAGTACAGTATCCTATCAGTCTAATAGTACAGTATCCTATCAGTCTAATAGTAGGCTACAGTATCCTATCAGTCTAATAGTACAGTATCCTATCAGTCTAATAGTACAGTATCCTATCAGTCTAATAGTACAGTATCCTATCAGTCTAATAGCTACAGTATCCTATCAGTCTAATAGTACAGTATCCTATCAGTCTAATAGTAGGCTACAGTATCCTATCAGTCTAATAGTAGGCTACAGTATCCTATCAGTCTAATAGTACAGTATCCTATCAGTCTAATAGTACAGTATCCTACAGTCTAATAGTACAGTATCCTATCAGTCTAATAGTACAGTATCCTATCAGTCTAATAGTACAGTATCCTATCAGTCTAATAGTAGGCTACAGTATCCTATCAGTCTAATAGTAGGCTACAGTATCCTATCAGTCTAATAGTACAGTATCCTATCAGTCTATAGTACAGTATCCTATCAGTCTAATAGTACAGTATCCTATCAGTCTAATAGTACAGTATCCTATCAGTCTAATAGTAGGCTACAGTATCCTATCAGTCTAATAGTACAGTATCCTATCAGTCTAATAGTACAGTATCCTATCAGTCTAATAGTAGGCTACAGTATCCTATCAGTCTAATAGCAGGCTACAGTATCCTATCAGTCTAATAGCAGCTACAGTATCCTATCAGTCTAATAGTACAGTATCCTATCAGTCTAATAGCTACAGTATCCTATCAGTCTAATAGTACAGTATCCTATCAGTCTAATAGTACAGTATCCTATCAGTCTAATAGTAGGCTACAGTATCCTATCAGTCTAATAGTACAGTATCCTATCAGTCTAATAGTACAGTATCCTATCAGTCTAATAGTACAGTATCCTATCAGTCTAATAGCTACAGTATCCTATCAGTCTAATAGTAGGCTACAGTATCCTATCAGTCTATAGTACAGTATCCTATCAGTCTAATAGCTAGGCTACAGTATCCTATCAGTCTAATAGCAGGCTACAGTATCCTATCAGTCTAATAGTACAGTATCCTATCAGTCTAATAGTACAGTATCCTATCAGTCTAATAGTACAGTATCCTATCAGTCTAATAGTAGGCTACAGTATCCTATCAGTCTAATAGTAGGCTACAGTATCCTATCAGTCTAATAGCAGGCTACAGTATCCTATCAGTCTAATAGTACAGTATCCTATCAGTCTAATAGTAGGCTACAGTATCCTATCAGTCTAATAGTAGGCTACAGTATCCTATCAGTCTAATAGTACAGTATCCTATCAGTCTAATAGTAGGCTACAGTATCCTATCAGTCTAATAGTACAGTATCCTATCAGTCTAATAGTACAGTATCCTATCAGTCTAATAGTACAGTATCCTATCAGTCTAATAGTACAGTATCCTATCAGTCTAATAGTACAGTATCCTATCAGTCTAAATATTTAGTCTTAGGCTACAGTATCCTATCAGTCTAATAGTAGGCTACAGTATCCTATCAGTCTAATAGTACAGTATCCTATCAGTCTAATAGTACAGTATCCTATCAGTCTAATAGTACAGTATCCTATCAGTCTAATAGTACAGTATCCTATCAGTCTAATAGGCTACAGTATCCTATCAGTCTAATAGTACAGTATCCTATCAGTCTAATAGTACAGTATCCTATCAGTCTAATAGTGTACAGTATCCTATCAGTCTAATAGTAGGCTACAGTATCCTATCAGTCTAATAGTACAGTATCCTATCAGTCTAATAGTAGGCTACAGTATCCTATCAGTCTAATAGTAGCAGTATCCTATCAGTCTAATAGTACAGTATCCTATCAGTCTAATAGTACAGTATCCTATCAGTCTAATAGTAGGCTACAGTATCCTATCAGTCTAATAGTAGGCTACAGTATCCTATCAGTCTAATAGTAGGCTACAGTATCCTATCAGTCTAATAGTAGGCTTACAGTCTACAGTATCCTATCAGTCTAATAGTACAGTATCCTATCAGTCTAATAGTAGGCTACAGTATCCTATCAGTCTAATAGTACAGTATCCTATCAGTCTAATAGTACAGTATCCTATCAGTCTAATAGTAGTAGCTACAGTATCCTATCAGTCTAATAGCAGGCTACAGTATCCTATCAGTCTAATAGTACAGTATCCTATCAGTCTAATAGTAGGCTACAGTATCCTATCAGTCTAATAGTACAGTATCCTATCAGTCTAATAGTACAGTATCCTATCAGTCTAATAGTACAGTATCCTATCAGTCTAATAGTACAGTATCCTATCAGTCTAATAGCAGGCTACAGTATCCTATCAGTCTAATAGTAGGCTACAGTATCCTATCAGTCTAATAGTAGGCTACAGTATCCTATCAGTCTAATAGTACAGTATCCTATCAGTCTAATAGTACAGTATCCTATCAGTCTAATAGTACAGTATCCTATCAGTCTAATAGTAGGCTACAGTATCCTATCAGTCTAATAGTAGGCTACAGTATCCTATCAGTCTAATAGTACAGTATCCTATCAGTCTAATAGCAGGCTACAGTATCCTATCAGTCTAATAGTAGGCTACAGTATCCTATCAGTCTAATAGTACAGTATCCTATCAGTCTAATAGTAGGCTACAGTATCCTATCAGTCTAATAGTACAGTATCCTATCAGTCTAATAGTACAGTATCCTATCAGTCTAATAGTACAGTATCTATCAGTCTAATAGTACAGTATCCTATCAGTCTAATAGTACAGTATCCTATCAGTCTAATAGTACAGTATCCTATCAGTCTAATAGTACTACAGTATCCTATCAGTCTAATAGTACAGTATCCTATCAGTCTAATAGTACAGTATCCTATCAGTCTAATAGTAGGCTACAGTATCCTATCAGTCTAATAGAGTAACCTATTCAGTCTATAGTACCGTATCCTATCAGTCTAATAGTAGGCTACAGTATCCTATCAGTCTAATAGTACAGTATCCTATCAGTCTAATAGTACAGTATCCTATCAGTCTAATAGTAGGCTACAGTATCCTATCAGTCTAATAGCAGTACAGTATCCTATCAGTCTAATAGTACAGTATCCTATCAGTCTAATAGTAGGCTACAGTATCCTATCAGTCTAATAGCAGGCTACAGTATCCTATCAGTCTAATAGTAGGCTACAGTATCCTATCAGTCTAATAGTACAGTATCCTATCAGTCTAATAGTACAGTATCCTATCAGTCTAATAGTACAGTATCCTATCAGTCTAATAGTACAGTATCCTATCAGTCTAATAGTAGGCTACAGTATCCTATCAGTCTAATAGTAGGCTACAGTATCCTATCAGTCTAATAGTAGGCTACAGTATCCTATCAGTCTAATAGTACAGTATCCTATCAGTCTAATAGTACAGTATCCTATCAGTCTAATAGTACAGTATCCTATCAGTCTAATAGTACAGTATCCTATCAGTCTAATAGTACAGTATCCTATCAGTCTAATAGTAGGCTACAGTATCCTATCAGTCTAATAGTAGGCTACAGTATCCTATCAGTCTAATAGTAGGCTACAGTATCCTATCAGTCTAATAGTAGGCTACAGTATCCTATCAGTCTAATAGCAGGCTACAGTATCCTATCAGTCTAATAGTACAGTATCCTATCAGTCTAATAGCAGGCTACAGTATCCTATCAGTCTAATAGTACAGTATCCTATCAGTCTAATAGCAGGCTACAGTATCCTATCAGTCTAATAGTACAGTATCCTATCAGTCTAATAGCAGGCTACAGTATCCTATCAGTCTAATAGCAGGCTACAGTATCCTATCAGTCTAATAGTACAGTATCCTATCAGTCTAATAGTACAGTATCCTATCAGTCTAATAGTACAGTATCCTATCAGTCTAATAGTACAGTATCCTATCAGTCTAATAGTAGGCTACAGTATCCTATCAGTCTAATAGTACAGTATCCTATCAGTCTAATAGTAGGCTACAGTCTAATAGTATATCCTATCAGTCTAATAGTAGGCTACAGTATCCTATCAGTCTAATAGAGTATCCTATCAGTCTAAATAGTACAGGTATCCTATCAGTCTAATAGTACAGTATCCTATCAGTCTAATAGTACAGTATCCTATCAGTCTAATAGTACAGTATCCTATCAGTCTAATAGTAGGCTACAGTATCCTATCAGTCTAATAGTAGGCTACAGTATCCTATCAGTCTAATAGTAGGCTACAGTATCCTATCAGTCTAATAGCTACAGTATCCTATCAGTCTAATAGTACAGTATCCTATCAGTCTAATAGTAGGCTACAGTATCCTATCAGTCTAATAGTACAGTATCCTATCAGTCTAATAGCAGGCTACAGTATCCTATCAGTCTAATAGTACAGTATCCTATCAGTCTAATAGTACAGTATCCTATCAGTCTAATAGTAGGCTACAGTATCCTATCAGTCTAATAGTACAGTATCCTATCAGTCTAATAGTACAGTATCCTATCAGTCTAATAGTACAGTATCCTATCAGTCTAATAGTACAGTATCCTATCAGTCTAATAGTACAGTATCCTATCAGTCTAATAGTAGGCTACAGTATCCTATCAGTCTAATAGTAGGCTACAGTATCCTATCAGTCTAATAGTACAGTATCCTATCAGTCTAATAGTACAGTATCCTATCAGTCTAATAGTACAGTATCCTATCAGTCTAATAGTACAGTATCCTATCAGTCTAATAGTACAGTATCCTATCAGTCTAATAGTAGGCTACAGTATCCTATCAGTCTAATAGTAGGCTACAGTTATCCTATCAGTCTAATAGTACAGTATCCTATCAGTCTAATAGTACAGTATCCTATCAGTCTAATAGTACAGTATCCTATCAGTCTAATAGTACAGTATCCTATCAGTCTAATAGTAGGCTACAGTATCCTATCAGTCTAATAGTACAGTATCCTATCAGTCTAATAGTACAGTATCCTATCAGTCTAATAGTAGGCTACAGTATCCTATCAGTCTAATAGCAGGCTACAGTATCCTATCAGTCTAATAGCAGGCTACAGTATCCTATCAGTCTAATAGTACAGTATCCTATCAGTCTAATAGTACAGTATCCTATCAGTCTAATAGTACAGTATCCTATCAGTCTAATAGTACAGTATCCTATCAGTCTAATAGTAGGCTACAGTATCCTATCAGTCTAATAGTACAGTATCCTATCAGTCTAATAGTACAGTATCCTATCAGTCTAATAGTACAGTATCCTATCAGTCTAATAGTAGGCTACAGTATCCTATCAGTCTAATAGTAGGCTACAGTATCCTATCAGTCTAATAGTACAGTATCCTATCAGTCTAATAGTAGGCTACAGTATCCTATCAGTCTAATAGTAGGCTACAGTATCCTATCAGTCTAATAGTACAGTATCCTATCAGTCTAATAGTACAGTATCCTATCAGTCTAATAGTACAGTATCCTATCAGTCTAATAGTAGGCTACAGTATCCTATCAGTCTAATAGTAGGCTACAGTATCCTATCAGTCTAATAGCTACAGTATCCTATCAGTCTAATAGTAGGCTACAGTATCCTATCAGTCTAATAGTAGGCTACAGTATCCTATCAGTCTAATAGTACAGTATCCTATCAGTCTAATAGTAGGCTACAGTATCCTATCAGTCTAATAGTACAGTATCCTATCAGTCTAATAGTACAGTATCCTATCAGTCTAATAGTACAGTATCCTATCAGTCTAATAGTACAGTATCCTATCAGTCTAATAGTACAGTATCCTATCAGTCTAATAGTAGGCTACAGTATCCTATCAGTCTAATAGTAGGCTACAGTATCCTATCAGTCTAATAGTACAGTATCCTATCAGTCTAATAGTACAGTATCCTATCAGTCTAATAGTACAGTATCCTATCAGTCTAATAGTACAGTATCCTATCAGTCTAATAGTAGGCTACAGTATCCTATCAGTCTAATAGTACAGTATCCTATCAGTCTAATAGTACAGTATCCTATCAGTCTAATAGTACAGTATCCTATCAGTCTAATAGTAGGCTACAGTATCCTATCAGTCTAATAGTACAGTATCCTATCAGTCTAATAGTACAGTATCCTATCAGTCTAATAGTAGGCTACAGTATCCTATCAGTCTAATAGTACAGTATCCTATCAGTCTAATAGTACAGTATCCTATCAGTCTAATAGTACAGTATCCTATCAGTCTAATAGTAGGCTACAGTATCCTATCAGTCTAAGTAGGCTACAGTATCCTATCAGTCTAATAGTAGCTACAGTATCCTATCAGTCTAATAGTACAGTATCCTATCAGTCTAATAGTAGGCTACAGTATCCTATCAGTCTAATAGTACAGTATCCTATCAGTCTAATAGTACAGTATCCTATCAGTCTAATAGTAGGCTACAGTATCCTATCAGTCTAATAGTAGGCTACAGTATCCTATCAGTCTAATAGTACAGTATCCTATCAGTCTAATAGTAGGCTACAGTATCCTATCAGTCTAATAGAGGCTACAGTATCCTATCAGTCTAATAGTACAGTATCCTATCAGTCTAATAGTACAGTATCCTATCAGTCTAATAGTACAGTATCCTATCAGTCTAATAGTAGGCTACAGTATCCTATCAGTCTAATAGTAGGCTACAGTATCCTATCAGTCTAATAGTAGGCTACAGTATCCTATCAGTCTAATAGTACAGTATCCTATCAGTCTAATAGTACAGTATCCTATCAGTCTAATAGTACAGTATCCTATCAGTCTAATAGTAGGCTACAGTATCCTATCAGTCTAATAGTCTACAGTATCCTATCAGTCTAATAGTACAGTATCCTATCAGTCTAATAGGTACAGTATCCTATCAGTCTAATAGCAGGCTACAGTATCCTATCAGTCTAATAGTACAGTATCCTATCAGTCTAATAGTAGGCTACAGTATCCTATCAGTCTAATAGTACAGTATCCTATCAGTCTAATAGTACAGTATCCTATCAGTCTAATAGTACAGTATCCTATCAGTCTAATAGTACAGTATCCTATCAGTCTAATAGTACAGTATCCTATCAGTCTAATAGTACAGTATCCTATCAGTCTAATGAGTACAGTTATCCTATCAGTCTAATAGTACAGTATCCTATCAGTCTAATAGTACAGTATCCTATCAGTCTAATAGTAGGCTACAGTATCCTATCAGTCTAATAGTAGGCTACAGTATCCTATCAGTCTAATAGTACAGTATCCTATCAGTCTAATAGTACAGTATCCTATCAGTCTAATAGTACAGTATCCTATCAGTCTAATAGTAGGCTACAGTATCCTATCAGTCTAATAGTACAGTATCCTATCAGTCTAATAGTACAGTATCCTATCAGTCTAATAGTACAGTATCCTATCAGTCTAATAGTACAGTATCCTATCAGTCTAATAGTACAGTATCCTATCAGTCTAATAGTACAGTATCCTATCAGTCTAATAGTAGGCTACAGTATCCTATCAGTCTAATAGTCCTGACAGTATCCTATCAGTCTAATAGTACAGTATCCTATCAGTCTAATAGTAGGCTACAGTATCCTATCAGTCTAATAGTACAGTATCCTATCAGTCTAATAGTATACAGTATCCTATCAGTCTAATAGTAGGCTACAGTATCCTATCAGTCTAATAGTAGGCTACAGTATCCTATCAGTCTAATAGGCTACAGTATCCTATCAGTCTAATAGTACAGTATCCTATCAGTCTAATAGTAGGCTACAGTATCCTATCAGTCTAATAGTACAGTATCCTATCAGTCTAATAGTACAGTATCCTATCAGTCTAATAGTACAGTATCCTATCAGTCTAATAGTAGGCTACAGTATCCTATCAGTCTAATAGTAGCTACAGTATCCTATCAGTCTAATAGTACAGTATCCTATCAGTCTAATAGTACAGTATCCTATCAGTCTAATAGCAGGCTACAGTATCCTATCAGTCTAATAGTACAGTATCCTATCAGTCTAATAGTACAGTATCCTATCAGTCTAATAGTAGGCTACAGTATCCTATCAGTCTAATAGTACAGTATCCTATCAGTCTAATAGTACAGTATCCTATCAGTCTAATAGTACAGTATCCTATCAGTCTAATAGTACAGTATCCTATCAGTCTAATAGTAGGCTACAGTATCCTATCAGT
>NW_028156570.1:0-77500 GCF_964263955.1 Coregonus lavaretus
AGTGCATCACAACACCCAACACAATGCCCAACACAACACAGAACACACAAATGCCAAATGCTAGTATGTACTGTCTCCTATGGTCTCTATAACGACTGGGTTCGCAGTGTACAGATCATAGCCCAGAATGAACTTTCCACAGTTAAGGTAGAGAAAACAGGAACAGGAAACCCAACTAAAATGTTCTGTCCCTGCGGTCCCTAGAATATATATATATATATTGTACTCCTGAGTGGCGCAGTGGTCTAAGGCACTGCATCGCAGTGCTAACTGTGCCACTAGAGATCCTGGTTCGAATCCAGGCTCTGTCGCAGCCGGCCGTGACCGGGAGACTCATGGGCGGCGCACAATTGGCCCAGCGTCGTCCAGGGTAGGGGAGGGAATGGCCGGCAGGGATGTAGCTCAGTTGATAGAGCATGGCGTTTGCAACACCAGGGTTGAGGGTTCGATTCCCACGGGGGGCCAGTATAAAAAAATATATATATGTATTCACTAACTGTAAGTCGCTCTGGATAAGAGCGTCTGCTAAATGACTAAAATGTAAATGTAATGTTCCTAGTATCTCAGAGCTACAGTCTTCAACTACCTAATGCTAATGCAGAGCACATGATGTTCCGGCTAACAATTAACCAATGTCCCTTGAAAATTTGCTGTAAGTCAGGGGATGTTTATTCTATGTATGCACGTTTTCTCTCATGTATAATTGTCCAGTTTTCGAGAGAACTTCCCTATTCAAGGAACTCTGCACAACAATGTTCTCAGGGACATTCCCTGAATACAGCCATATTGAATGATCCACATGTGATTTTCTAAGCAGCAAGCTCCACTAAAGTGCTCTCTGGATGTCTTATCTACCCTCCTGCATCTCCCCCCCCCCTTCCTATCTCTCCCCTCCTTCTGCTCTCTCCCATCCTTCTGCTCTCTCCCATCCTTCCTCTCTCTCCCACCCTCCCTCTCTCTTCCTCTGCTAAATAAAACAGGGAGACAAGCTCTAAGCATCAAACCCTGCAAAATGTTTATTTGTTGCTATGTTTAGAGTTGTAATCCAGTGGGTTATAGAGCCCAGATGTTAGTTACTGCAACAGTGGGGTACAGGCTGCTGCTGCAACAATTCTCCCTCCACCTCTCTCTCACTTCCTTCCTCTCTCTTCCTCTCTCTCTCCCTCCACCTCTCTCTCACTTCCTTCCTCTCTCTTCCTCTCTCTCCCCTACACCTCTCTCTCACTTCCTTCCTCTCTCTTCCTCTCTCTCCCCTCCACCTTTCTCTCACTTCCCCCTTTTCTCATCTCTCTCTCTATCTCTCGCCGATCCCTCTTTCTCTACTCTCTCCCCAAAACTTTCTCTCTCTGTGTCTCTCTCATTCTCTCTCCATACCATCCCTCTATCTCTCTCGCTCTCTCTCTCTCATATAGATGGATCTACAGTGTCACCTGGTGGTCAACAGAGGAACAGACAGTAAACTCAGAGAGAGAAAGGTTGAGAGAAAGAGAAGGCTGCTTGACCTAGTTGATTCTCTCTCTCTCTATCCATCTCTCTCTCTCTCTCTCTCTCTCTCTCTCTCTCTCTCTCTCTCTCTCTCTCTTCTCTCTCTCTTCTCTTTCTCTCTCTCTCTCTCTCTCTCTCTCTCTCGTTAATCTCAACCAATCAATTAGGCTGGAGAGAGAGAAAGAGGAGAGAGAGAGAGAGAGAGAGAAAGAAAGAAAGAAAGAAAGAAAGAAAGAAAGAAAGAAAGAAAGAAAGAAAGAAAGAAGAAAGAAAGAAAGAAAGAAAGAAAGAAAGAAAGAAAGAAGAAAGAAAGAAAGAAAGAAAGAAAGAAAGAAAGAAAGAAAGAAAGAAAGAAAGAAAGAAAGAAAGAAAGAAAGAAAGAACGAGAGGGAAGAGACAAAGAGAGAGAAGGAGTGGAGAGAAAGAAAGACAGACAAAGAAAGAGAGAGAGAAAGAGAAAGAGAGAGAACGATTGAGCTTCATGTTTCATGTCCGATAGTTTGAGATGCATCTTCTATTGAAGGTAACATAGGGTTGATACAAAGCCTGTGTTCAGGATTGATGCAAAGCCTGTGTTCAGGGTTGATGCAAAGCCTGTGTTCAGGTTGTTGCAAAGCCTGTGTTCAGGGTTGATGCAAAGCCTGTGTTCAGGATGGATGCAAAGCCTTTGTTCAGGATTGATGCAAAGCCTGTGTTCAGGGTTGATGCAAAGCCTGTGTTCGGGGTTGATGCAAAGCCTGTGTTCAAGATTGATGCAAAGCCTTTGTTCAGGATTGATGCAAAGCCTGTGTTCAGGGTTGATGCAAAGCCTGTGTTCAGGATTGATGCAAAGCCTGTGTTCAGGATTGATAGAAAGTATGTGTTCAGGGTTGATGCAAAGCCTGTGTTCAGGATTGATAGAAAGTATGTGTTCAGGGTTGATGCAAAGCCTGTGTTCAGGGTTGCTTCACGCACACTTTGCTAGTAATCTAGTTTGTGGATGGGGGTCTGGGTGGAGGCCGTATGAGGAAACAGTCTATTGGGTAAATTGAGAAGAGCAGACAAGCGGAAAAACATGTTTTGCATGCAGACATTAAGCAGCATGTTACTTCATCAAGTCAGTCATAGCTAGCATTGTGCAGGGATGCTAATGTGCAGCTGGTGTAGAAACAAACATCTAACCAGGGTCAAAACATGTTTTTAATCCATTGGTATCCCAATTTAAAAAAGGTTAGGAGCACCACATGAATTATAGGAGCACCAGAAAATGTGATTTTCTTAACTGATTGAGATCCAGCCTGGATTGGGAAAATATGAATTCTAGCTACTTTTGAAGCACGTGAAAGCCCTAGAAACAAATATGTAACACTGTCAAGACAGTAGTTTATCATAAAAGCTCAAATATTGATACGAATACCTGTCATTGAAATTACAAAATCATTGGTGGAATATTAGGTTTCTACATCGTGTAAAATCACTATTTTCCTATTGAGATGCATTGCATTGGAAATTGTACACTGTCTCTTTAAAAACAGGGTTGTGACATGCAAGAGATCTGTCATTCATTCATTTCTATAATTATCTACTGAAGAAGCTATCCTTTTTTTTTGTCTCCCCAAATATCAGAATAACTGGTAAAGTTTCCAGATTGTTAGCTAGCTAGCCAATGACATGGTTTATGAATGTAAAATGCGGCAGCACATTACAAAGTCCTGGCAGCACATCACCCCTGTCCACTGGTTCCCTGTCTCCAAATGCATTGATTACAATATCCTCCTTCTGACCTACACCACCTTGCTCCACTTTACCCCTCAGACCTTCTTCTCCAACCCACACTCGCACTCGTTCACCACAGCAGGCCACCTTGTCATCCCCAGGTCGAAGCTCCAGAGAGAGAGATATATATATATGTATATATAGAGAGAGAGAGAGGGAGGGAGAGAGAGAGAGAGAGAAAGAGAGAGAGAGAGAGAGAGAGAGAGAGAGAGAGAGAGAGAGAGGAGAAAATCCCAATGGTCAAAAAGAGCACTCTCAAATTATTCTGATTAACAGTAATCAAGTTAGAAAAATGAGCCCGTCTGGCATTTCTAATTGCCTAAAGTCCATAGTGCTCAAAATATTAATAAATTCAATGGCCTTGGAGTCAGTCTCTTTGTCAACATGAATATTGAAATTGCCCAACACAATGATTTTATCACAGTTCTCAAGGACAAAAGACAATAGTTCAGATAGATCAGTAAAGAAAGTGGGGCAGTGGGTTATGACCAGCACTGGTGGCTGACATTTAAACAGTATAGCATGATGCTCAAAATACCTAATGTCACCAAATGAAATGTCCTTACAGCTGAGAGCATTAGTAACAATAGAGGCTGCCCCTGGGGCATCTGCCTCGAGGTAACCAATGGAATAACAACCAAATTATTAACGTTACAATCATGTTTTCTGACAGTCTCCAATCCATCAGAATGGTAGTAGATGACAGTTTGTATAAACTCACTAGAAGGCAGAGTTAAAGGAACATAAATTAGGTTACTCACAAGAACCGTAGTGCCATTTCTACAGGAGCTGATATGGCATCCACGTCCTCAGTTGCTAATTCTGACAGGGAGAACTGGAGCGCTACCAGACCTTGTTCATCAGTCTCTAAAACAGTTTGATGTTGCTGGAAATAATCCTGGAACCCCTGTGGTTAGGGTGAATCCTGTCATTAAAAAAAAGTGCTGGTTGCACCCGCAGCAAATCTAAGTTGTCACAAAAAGAGACATTCCTGTCGTTGCAAAGTTTCTTCAGGTACTCGTTCAGGGCAAGAGTCGGCTGAAATGTTCCGAACCCCTTTGGTAGCACGGGAGGGGGCCAGAGATAATTATTATCTTCCCTGTGCTAGCAGGGGTCTTACAGGGGTCTTACAGGGGTCTTACAGGGGTCTTACAGGGGTCTTACATCTAAAACGAAGGTGGTTAAAACCTACGTGAGTGACGATGGTATCAATACTGTAGTAGTTGTCCAGAATAATAAGCATAATACAAAAATGCCCATAAAATTCTGTCAGTTTAAGCAAGAGATATCTGAATCTCAGTCCACTTCCGCATCTGCCGTTGAAAGGTGACAGAGCCAGAGCGGTGTTTGTCAGACCAGGAGACGTCCCGAGACATTCTCACAAAACGTCCGAACAGTTTGGCCTAGAAACTATTATGACCCCTCAGAGGCCTCACCAGACTCGTCTGAAGGTCCCCCGGTACCACTTGGAAAAAATGAAGGGAAGTGTGTATGGAGACTGTTTAGTGCCAAAAATAAAGGGGTTAAATACATGTTTTAAAAAATTACAAATGTTTCCTGATATTTCTTGCATCTCTCAAATACAGGACACACTTCAGAACAAACTTATTTTAGATTGTTTTGGGGGGAACTATCTGTTGTTCCATATAGTGAATCTGTTATTCAATGTGTTTGTTAAGGCTAATAGCAGTAAGGCCAAATGAAAATGTCTATCAAATAACTTTTTATATTTTGGGGGAGGTCTTAAAATTAGAAAAATTATCCTTAGTATGACCCGCTTAAAACAATTCCATATAGCTTAGTAGAATCCCCCCGGCATAGAGAGGGCTTAGACTGAAACAGGTTAAACAGACCCTTTAAACAGATCACTCTATTCACTCCTTTAAACAGGCCCTTTAAACAGATCACTCTATTCACTCCTTTAAACAGGCCCTTTAAACATATCACTCTCTCTCTCCTCCTTTAAACAGGCCGTTTAAACATATCACTCTCTCTCTCACCTCCTTTAAAAAGGCCCTTTAAACATATCACTCTTTCTCCTCCTTTAAAAAGGCCCTTTAAACATATCTCTCTCTCCTCCTTTAAACAGACCCTTTAAACATATCACTCTCTCTCTCACCTCCTTTAAACAGACCCTTTAAACATATCACTCTCTCTCTCACCTCCTTTAAACAGGCCCTTTAAACATATCACTCTCTCTCTCCTCCTTTAAACAGGCCCTTTAAACATATCACTCTATTCACTCCTTT
Organism: Coregonus lavaretus; assembly: GCF_964263955.1. NCBI lineage: Eukaryota > Metazoa > Chordata > Actinopteri > Salmoniformes > Salmonidae > Coregonus > Coregonus lavaretus. The sequence continues at coordinate 5,490 of NW_028156570.1, forward strand.
AAACAGGCCCTTTAAACATATCACTCTCTCTCCTCCTTTAAACAGACCCTTTAAACATATCACTCTCTCTCCTCCTTTAAACAGGCCATTTAAACATATCACTCTCTCTCTCACCTCCTTTAAAAAGGCCCTTTAAACATATCACTCTTTCTCCTCCTTTAAAAAGGCCCTTTAAACATATCTCTCTCTCCTCCTTTAAACAGACCTTTTAAACATATCACTCTCTCTCTCACCTCCTTTAAACAGGCCCTTTAAACATATCACTCTCTTTCTCTCACCTCCTTTAAAAAGGCCCTTTAAACATATCACTCTTTCTCCTCCTTTAAAAAGGCCCTTTAAACATATCTCTCTCTCTCCTCCTTTAAACAGACCCTTTAAACATATCACTCTCTCTCTCTCACCTCCTTTAAAAAGGCCATTTAAACATATCACTCTTTCTCCTCCTTTAAAAAGGCCCTTTAAACATATCACTCTTTCTCCTCCTTTAAACAGACCCTTTAAACATATCTCTCTCTCTCCTCCTTTAAAAAGGCCCTTTAAACATATCTCTCTCTCTCCTCCTTTAAACAGACCCTTTAAACATATCTCTCTCTCTCCTCCTTTAAAAAGGCCCTTTAAACATATCTCTCTCTCCTCCTTTAAAAAGGCCCTTTAAACATATCTCTCTTTCTCCTCCTTTAAACAGGACCACTGGTGGCATGTCCGGTGGGGTAAGTGAGTGTGTCAGAGCTCTGCGTAAGTTGACTGTGCAAACTATTTGGAATTTTCTACACATTCATATTCCGTTTAAAAAGAAGAAATGATTCAGTCAGTCTCTCCTCTACCTTTAGCCAAGAGAGACTGGCATGCATAGTATTGATATTAGCCCTCTGATGTTTACAACGAAGAGCAAGTCGTGCCACTCTGTTCTGGGCCAGCTGCAGCTTAACTAGGTATTTATTTGATGCACTTGACCATATGACTGGACAATAATCACAATAAGATCAAACTAGTGCCTGAAGGACTTGCTTTGTGGGGTCAAGATTTTTGTATCTTTATAACAGACAGACCTCTCCCCATTTTTACAATGATTGAGACCAGTTAGCGGAGACTGCATTCACGGTAAATGCTGCAAATCAAATCAAAATCAAATCACATTTTATTTGTCACATGCGCCAAATACAACAGGTGTAGTAGACCTTACAGTGAAATGGTTACTGACAAGCCCTTAACCAACAATGCAGTTTTAAGAAAGAGTTAAGAAAATGTTTACTAAATAAACTCATATAATTAACAAGGAGCCTTTTGGACCTAGACTTGGCGCTCCGGTACCGCTTGCCGTGCAGTAGCAGAGAGAACAGTCTATGACTTGGGTGACTGACAATTTTTTGCACCTTCCTCTGACACTGCCTAGTATATAGGTCCTGGATGGCAGGAAGCTTGGCACCAGTGATGTACTGGGCCGTACACATTACCCTCTGTAGCACCTTACGGTTGGATGCCGAGCAGTTGATATACCAGGCGGTGATGCAACAGGTCAAGATTATCTCGATGGTGCAGCTGCAGAACTTTTTGAGGATCTGGGAACCCATGCCAAATCTTTTCAGTCTCCTGAGGGGGAAAAGGTGTTGTCATGCCCTCTTCACGACTGTCTTGGTGTGTTTGGACCATGATAGTTTGTTGGTGATGTGGACACCAAGGAACTTGAAACTCTCGACCCACTCCACTACGGCCCCCTCGATATGAATGGGGGCGTGTTCGGTCTCCTTTTCCTGTAGTCCACGATCAGCTCCTTTGTCTTACTCACGTTGAGGGAGAGGTTGTTATCATGGCACCACACTGCCAGGTCTCTGACCTCCTCCCTGTAGGCTGTCTCATCGTTGTCGGTGATCAGGCCTACCACTGTTGTGTCGTCAGCAAACTTAATGATGGTGTTGGACGTGCTTTGCCACACAGTCGTGGGTGAACAGGGAGTACAGGAGGGGACTAAGTGTTGTGGACCACCTGGGGGCGGCCCGTCAGGAAGTCCAGGATCCAGTTGCAGAGGGAGGTATTTAGTCCCAGGGTCCTTAGCTTAATGATGAGCTTTTGTGGGCACTATAGTGTTGAACGCTGAGCTGTAGTCAATGAACAGCATGCTCACATAGGTGTTCCGTTTGTCCAGGTGACAAAGGGCAGTGTGGGAGTGCGATTGAGATTGTGTCATCTGTGGATCTGTTGGGGCGTTATGCAAATTGAGTGGGTCTAAGGTTTCTGGGATAATGGTGTTGATGTGAGCCATGACCAGCCTTTCAAAGCACTTCATGGCAATAGACGTGAGCGCTTGGAGTGGGTCCAGGGTTACCGACGTGTGTGCTACAGGCAGGTTACCTTGGTGTTCTTGGGCACAGGGACTATTGTGGTCTCTATTAAAGGTCTTGTTCAAATTCGCTACGGAGAGCGTGATCACACAGTCATCCGGAACAGCTGGTGCTCTCATGCATGCTTCAGTGTTGCTTGCCTCGAAGCGAGCATAAAAGGCATTTAGCTCGTCTGGTAAGCTTGCGTCACTGGCCAGCTCGTGGCTGGGTTTCCCTTTGTAGTCCGTAATAGTTTGCATGCCCTGCCACATCTGACGAGCATCAGAGTTGGTGTAGTAGGATTCAATCTTAGTCCTGTATTGATGCTTTGCGTATTTGAAGGTTCGTCTGAGGGCATAGTGGGATTTCTTATAAGCGTCCAGATTAGTGTCCCGCTCCTTGAAAGCGGCAGCTCTAGCCTTTAGCTCAGTGTGGATGTTGCCTGTAATCCATGGCTTCTGGTTGGGAAATGTACGTACAGTCACAGTGGGGATGACGTCGTCGATGGACATATTGAGGAAGCCGGTGACTGATGTGGTATACTCATCAATGGCATTGGATGAATCCCGGAACATATTCCAGTCTGTGCTAGAAAACAGTCCTGTAGCATAGCATCTGCGTCATCTGACCACTTCCATATTGAGCGAGTCACTGGAACTTCCTGCTTTAGTTTTTGCTTGTAAGCAGTAATCAGGAGGATATAATTATGGTCCGATTTGCCAAATGGATGGTGAGGGAGAGCTTTGTATGCGTCTCTGTGTGTGGAGTAAAGGTGGTCTAGAGTAGTTTTTTTCTCTTGTTGCACATGTAACATGCTGGTAGGAATTAGGTAAAATGGATTTCAGTTTCCCTGCATTAAGTCCCGGGCCAATAGGAGTGCAGCCTCTGGATGAGTATTTTCTTGTTTGCTTATGGTTTTATGCAGCTCGTTGAGTGTGGTCTTAGTGCCAGCATCGGTTTGCGGTGGTAAATAGACTGCTACGAAAAATATAGATGAAAACTCTCTTGGTAGATAGTGTGTTCTACAGCTTATCATGAGATACTCTACCTCAGGCGAGTAAAACCTTGAGACGTCTTTAATATTTGATATTGCGCACCAGCTGTTATTTACAAATAGACACAGACCTCCACCACTTGTCTTAACAGACGTACAGTGGGGGAAAAAGTATTTAGTCAGCCACCAATTGTGCAAGTTCTCCCACTTAAAAAGATGAGAGAGGCCTGTAATTTTCATCATAGGTACACGTCAACTATGACAGACAAAGTGAGTAAAAAATAATCCAGAAAATCACATTGTAGGATTTTTTATGAATTTATTTGCAAATTATGGTGGAAAATAAGTATTTGGTCAATAACAAAAGTTTCTCAATACTTTGTTACATACCCTTTGTTGGCAATGACACAGGTCAAACGTTTTCTGTAAGTCTTCACAAGGTTTTCACACACTGTTGCTGGTATTTTGGCCCATTCCTCCATGTAGATCTCCTCTAGAGCAGTGATGTTTTGGGGCTGTCGCTGGGCAACACGGACTTTCAACTCCCTCCAAAGATTTTCTATGGGGTTGAGATCTGGAGACTGGCTAGGCCACTCCAGGACCTTGAAATGCTTCTTACGAAGCCACTCCTTCGTTGCCCGGGCGGTGTGTTTGGGATCATTGTCATGCTGAAAGACCCAGCCACGTTTCATCTTCAATGCCCTTGCTATTGGAAGGAGGTTTTCACTCAAAATCTCACGATACATGGCCCCATTCATACTTTCCTTTACACGGATCAGTCGTCCTGGTCCCTTTGCAGAAAAACAGCCCCAAAGCATGATGTTTCCACCCCCATGCTTCACAGTAGGTATGGTGTTATTTGGATGCAACTCAGCATTCTTTGTCCTCCAAACACGACGAGTTGAGTTTTTACCAAAATGTTCTATTTTGGTTTCATCTGACCATATGACATTCTCCCAATCCTCTTCTGGATCATCCAAATGCACTCTAGCAAACTTCAGACGGGCCTGGACATGTACTGGCTTAAGCAGGGGGACACGTCTGGCACTGCAGGATTTGAGTCCCTGGCGGCGTAGTGTGTCACTGATGGTAGGCTTTGTTACTTTGGTCCCAGCTCCCTGCAGGTCATTCACTAGGTCCCCCCGTGTGGTTCTGGGATTTTTGCTCACCGCTCTTGTGATCATTTTGACCCCACGGGGTGAGATCTTGCGTGGAGCCCCAGATCGAGGGAGATTATCAGTGGTCTTGTATGTCTTCCATTTCCTAACAATTGCTCCCACAGTTGATTTCTTCAAACCAAGCTGCTTACCTATTGCAGATTCAGTCTTCCCAGCCTGGTGCATGTCTACAATTTTGTTTCTGGTGTCCTTTGACAGCTCTTTGGTCTTGGCCATAGTGGAGTTTGGAGTGTGACTGTTTGAGGTTGTGGACAGGTGTCTTTTATACTGATAACACGTTCAAACAGGTGCAATTAATACAGGTAACGAGTGGAGGACAGAGGAGCCTCTTAAAGAAGAAGTTACAGGTCTGTGAGAGCCAGAAATCTTGCTTGTTTGTAGGTGACCAAATACTTATTTTCCATCATAATTTGCAAATAAATTCATAAAAAATCCTACAATGTGATTTTCTGGATATTTTTTTCTCATTTTGTCTGTCATGGTTGACAATTACAGGCCTCTCTCATCTTTTTAAGTGGGAGAACTGCACATTGGTGGCTGACTAAATACTTTTTTCCCCCACTGTAGCTGTTCTGTCCTGCCGATGGAAAAACCAGCCAACTGTATATTATCCATGTCGTCGTTCAGCCACGACTCAGGTTGCACATGTGACATGCTGGTAGAAATGAGGTAAAACAGATTTAAGTTTGCCTGCATTAAAGGCCCCAGCCACTAGGAGCGCCACTTCTGGATGAGCATTTTCTTGTTGGCTTGTATGTCGGTTCAATTGGAAATTACCTTTACATTTCTATTGCACAATTTGTAACACTTCAGCGGTACAGATTGAAAAGAACCTTAAGTGTAATTGGACTCAACAGGAACAGACGGATGAATGTGGGAATAGCCAACAATAATATCAGTCTCTACAGTGTAAATAATGCTATTTCAGCCATGGGGTCTTAGGTCTTCCTTTCTAATGATGATACCTGGTTAAATCCGTTGACCAGCAAACCACCTACATCTCTGTTCCTAAAAGGGGTCAAAAGGGGTCAAAACAGTAAGTTGCATCCCAAATGGCACCCTATTCCCTATATAGTGCACTACTTTAGACCAGAGCACCCTATTCCCTATATAGTGCACTACTTTAGACCAGAGAATGGCACCCTATTCCCTATATAGTGCACTACTTTAGACCAGAGAATGGCACCCTATTCCCTATATAGTGCACTACTTTAGACCAGAGAATGGCACCCTATTCCCTATATAGTGCACTACTTTAGACCAGAGAATGGCACCCTATTCCCTATATAGTGCACTACTTTAGACCAGAGAATGACACCCTATTCCCTATATAGTGCACTACTTTAGACCAGAGAATGGCACCCTATTCCCTATATAGTGCACTACTTTAGACCAGAGAATGGCACCCTATTCCCTATATAGTGCACTACTTTAGACCAGAGAATGGCACCCTATTCCCTATATAGTGCACTACTTTAGACCAGAGAATGGCACCCTATTCCCTATATAGTGCACTACTTTAGACCAGACAATGGCACCCTATTCCCTATATAGTGCACTACTTTAGACCAGAGAATGGCACCCTATTCCCTATATAGTGCACTACTTTAGACCAGAGAATGGCACCCTATTCCCTATATAGTGCACTACTTTAGACCAGAGAATGGAACCCTATTCCCTATATAGTGCACTACTTTAGACCAGAGAATGGCACCCTATTCCCTATATAGTGCACTACTTTAGACCAGAGAATGGCACCCTATTCCCTATATAGTGCGCTACTTTTGACCAAAGGCCTACTGCACAGGGAATACGGTTCCATTTTAGACTCTAATGACCCTCTTTGTGTACATGACAATCCTCAAAATGGCCACCTCTGCAGTACACAATCCTCTTTTCCTCTTCCCAAAGCGGTTTAAATCTCCCCCCTATTAAACTCTCAGGCGTTTGAATTTCAATTCTCCGGAAAAGGGTTCTCAAAGACACTTCAGGTACAGCAAGTTGTCGTTCTGGTAATATAACTCCCCGTTTAGGGAGACAGAGTTAAACCTGGGGAAAGGGAATGGGGTCAGGCTGTCGTATTTCATCTTTAAACTCAGTTAGCGTGCCAAATGGCACCCTATTCCATATATAGTGCACCAATTTTGACCAGGATCCAATGGGTCCCGTCCCTCTGGTCAAAATCAGTGCACTATATAGGGAACAGGGTGCCATTCTCTGGTCTAAAGTAGTGCACTATATAGGGAATAGGGTGCCATTCTCTGGTCTAAAGTAGTGCACTATATAGGGAATAGGGTGCCATTCTCTGGTCTAAAGTAGTGCACTATATAGGGAATAGGGTGCCATTCTCTGGTCTAAAGTAGTGCACTATATAGGGAATAGGGTGCCATTTGGGACACTGCCTGAGTTTAAAGATTAAATACGACAGCCTGCCCCCATTCCCTTTCCACCTTTTTTTGGACACATTGTAAAGCTCATATTCTTGTCTGCAGCCCTCTCAGTCTCTCTATCAATTCCACCAATCTCTAAGAAGGCTTTTGGTGGTCAAGTGTACTATAACTCCCAAATCACTTTTCCTCTCAGTGACTTTCCTCCGATTCCAGTACAACCCTGACTTATTACTGCCTCCTCTCCACTCCACAGGCTGTATATGTGTGTGTGTCTCACTATCCCACTATCATCACTATCATCCTGTTATTACTGGTCTAATGGAGGAACACACTATCATCACTATCATCCTGTTATTACTGGTATAATGGAGGAACACACTATCATCCTGTTATTACGGGTATAATGGAGGAACACACTATCATCACTATCATCCTGTTATTACTGGTATAATGGAGGAACACACTATCATCACTATCATCCTGTTATTACTGGTATAATGGAGGAACACACTATAATCATGTTATTACAGTCTCATGGAGGAACACACTATCATCACTATCATCCTGTTATTACTGGTCTAATGGAGGAACATACTATCACCATCATCCTGTTATTACGGGTATAATGGAGGAACACACTATCATCACTATCATCCTGTTATTACTGGTCTAATGGAGGAACACACTATCATCACTATAATCCTGTTATTACTGGTTTAATGGATGAACACACTATCATCACTATCATCCTGTTATTACTGGTTTAATGGATGAACACACTATCATCCTGTTATTACTGGTTTAATGGATGAACACACTATCATCCTGTTATTACTGGTTTAATGGATGAACACACTATCATCACTATCATCCTGTTATTACTGGTATAATGGAGGAACACACTATCATCCTGTTATTACTGGTTTAATGGATGAACACACTATCATCCTGTTATTACTGGTTTAATGGATGAACACACTATCATCACTATCATCCTGTTATTACTGGTATAATGGAGGAACACACTATCATCCTGTTATTACTGGTTTAATGGATGAACACACTATCATCCTGTTATTACTGGTCTCATGAAGGAACACACTACCATCACTATCATCCTGTTATTACTGGTCTAATCAAATTACACCTCTTTCTGAATTTTGTGCACTACTACATTCACTATATATTGAATAATATGGTTTAATTTGGTATGCAGAGTACTTAGTCAATTTGTGGAAGAACATGAGTAGCATTTAAAGCTGAGCGTATTTCAGGTGTAATGTATTTGAACATTATTAAAATAAAATAAATTGTCAAGCTCACTACCCAAACAATTGTAGCTCGCAAAGAACTTGGCTGAAAGTCAGGATATGAGTCCCACCCTATTCCCTATATAGTGCACTACTTTAGACCAGAGAATGGCACCCTATTCCCTATATAGTGCACTACTTTAGACCAGAGAATGGCACCCTATTCCCTATATAGTGCACTACTTTAGACCAGAGAATGGCACCCTATTCCCTATATAGTGCACTACTTTAGACCAGAGAATGGCACCCTATTCCCTATATAGTGCACTACTTTAGACCAGAGAATGGCACCCTATTCCCTATATAGTGCACTACTTTAGACCAGAGAATGACACCCTATTCCCTATGTAGTGCACTACTTTTGACTAGGATCCATAGGGAATAGGGTGCCATTTGGGACAGGTTTGGCTTAAAACATCTAATGAATGTTTTCAGACTGTGAAGTCTGGAGGCCAGACTGTCACGCTCTGGCTCCGGGACTTTGTGTGTTGAGCCAGGGTGTGTTCGTTTCGTGGTGTTTTGTTTGGTTGGGTGGTTCTATGTGTTGCATTTCTATGTTTGGTCAGTGACTCCCAATCGGAGGTAACGAGTGTCAGCTGTCGGCTCGTTATCTCTGATTGGGAGCCATATTTAATCTGTATGTTTTCCTGTGGGTGTTGTGGGTTTTTGTTCATTTCGGTTTGTGTTAAACCGTAGACGTCACGTTATTCGTTTGTTGTTCTGATCGGTTGATCATCATCATTATTATTATTAAACATGTTCACCTTCAACGCTGCGCCTTGGTCCTCCTCTGTAGATGACGATCGTGACAGAAAAACCCACCAAGATGGGACCAAGCAGCGTGTCCAGGAGCCATCGCCAGGGAGATCCCTCACAGATCTCCTTCGCCTCCTGGACTGGGTCAAGCCGAGGGAGGAAGACAAGGGCTTGACGTTATGGCAGAAGGGCGAGAAGCTGGCGAGGTCTATGGAGACCTGGTCCACGGGTAGGAGAGACGCCCCGAAAATTTTTAGGGGGGGGCTCGAGACGTCGGACCAGCAGGAGGCCGCGATAGAGCGGCCCAGTGGGTTGCTGGAGAGGGCCGCCGGGTTACGGGGGCCACTGGTCAAAGAGGGGATGGAGGAAGTGGAGGCACGGCGAGAGGTACTGGCGTGTGTTGCCAGTCCGGTCCGGCCCGTTCCAGATCCCGGTGTGGGGCCAGTGGTGTGTGTCCCCAGTACAGTCCGGCCCATCCAAGCTTCCCGCACCAAGCCAGTGGTGTGTGTCGTCAGTCCAGTCCGGCCCGTTCCTGCTCCCCGCATCAAGTCTGTGGTGCGTCTCGTCAGCCCGGCTCTGCCCGTTCCTGCTCTCCGCACCAGGTCTGTGGTGCGCGTCGCCAGCCCAGTCCGGCCCATTCCTGCTCCCCGCATCAAGTCTGTGGTGCGTCTCGTCAGCCCGGCTCTGCCCGTTCCTGCTCTCCGCACCAGGTCTGTGGTGCGCGTCGCCAGCCCGGCTCTGCCCGTTCCTGCTCTCCGCGCCAAGTCTGTGGTGCGCGTCGCCAGCCCTGTCCGGCCCGTTTCTGCTCTCCGCACCAAGTCTGTGGTGCGCGTCGCCAGCCCAGTCCGGCCCATCCAAGCTCCCCGCACCAGGTCAGTGGTGCGCGTCGTCAGCCCGGTCCGGCTCAGTCCTGCTCCCCGCACCAGGTCAGTGGTGCGCGTCGTCAGCCTGGTCCAGCCCGTTCCTGCTACTCGCACCAAACCAGGGATGCGAGTCGTCAGCCTGGTCCAGCTCGTTCCTCCTACACGCACCAAGCCAGGGGCGCGTGTCGTCAGTCCGGCTCCGACCAGCGGGGCTAGACAGGACCAGGGGTACTTTGGGGGGTTGAAGAGGAGGTGGGGATCAGGGCCGGAGCCAGAACCACCGCCGAGGAGGTATGCCCACCCAGCCCTCCCTTGTTTAGCCTTATTGAGGCGCGGTCGCAGTCCGCGCCTTTAGGGGGGGGTACTGTCACGCTCTGGCTCCGGGACTTTGTGTGTTGAGCCAGGGTGTGTTCGTTTCGTGGTGTTTTGTTTGGTTGGGTGGTTCTATGTGTTGCATTTCTATGTTTGGTCAGTGACTCCCAATCGGAGGTAACGAGTGTCAGCTGTCGGCTCGTTATCTCTGATTGGGAGCCATATTTAATCTGTATGTTTTCCTGTGGGTGTTGTGGGTTTTTGTTCATTTCGGTTTGTGTTAAACCGTAGACGTCACGTTATTCGTTTGTTGTTCTGATCGGTTGATCATCATCATTATTATTATTAAACATGTTCACCTTCAACGCTGCGCCTTGGTCCTCCTCTGTAGATGATGATCGTGACACAGACACGCTGAGAGAGGTGACAGAACAAAGTTTTACGTCCTGATTAAAACTCTATAAGAACTGAGCGCTGGATTGATTGATTGAGTGGTGTTAGTAAAGCGCTCTGGCACCCCAATGGTGGAACAAGCTCCCCCACGATGCCAGGACAGCGGAGTCACTCACCACCTTCCGGAGACACTTGAAACCCTACCTCTTTAAGGAATACCTGGAATAGTATAAAAGTAATCATTCTACCCCCCCCCCCCCCCCCCCCCCCTCCCCCACCCCCACATAAAAAAAAGAAAAAGTGGTTGTCCCACTGGCTATCATAAGTTGAATGCACCAATTTGTAAGTCGCTTTGGATAAGAGCGTCTGCTAAATGATGTAAATGTAAATGTTAATGTAAAGCACATTAGTAGGCTCGGGCATTGTTAAATAAAATGGTAGATTTAGTATTAACCATAGTGAAGAATACTAATTAAACACCTGTTACTATGAACCAATAAACACTGATTGGCAATAAGTTTGAAGGGGAAACATATTATTACCCTGATTGCAGTGCCATAGCAACAACAACATATCTGTCCTGGTGCCAACAAAGATGGCGGCCTATGCGACTAGCTCTTAGGAAACTTTGCAGTATTTTGTTTTTTTATGTATTATTTTTTACACTATTAGCTCAGAAAGTGTTTTGTATCATTACATACATGTATCATTACATACAGCCAGGAAAAACTATTGGATATCAGAGCGGCGCTAACTCACCAGCATTACGACCAGGAATACGACTTTCCCGAAGCAGATCCTTTGTTTGCTCTCCCCAGGGCAACTGAACTGATTACAGCGGCTGACCCAAAACATTGCCGGCGGAGGAGAGGCACTCGGAGCGGCCTGCTGGTCCGACTTAAGAGGCGCGCACACCACCCACCGCTTCCAAGTATTCTACTTGCTAATGTTCAGTCTTTGGTTAACAAAGTCGACGAACTACGGGCAAGGATTTCTTTCCAGAGAGACATTAAGGCCGTTAACATACTTTGTTTCACGTTAACATGGCTCTCTTGGGATATTCTGTCGGAATCGGTCCAGCCAGATGGGTTCTCAGTTCATCACGCAGACAGAAATAAATATCTCTCCAGGAAGCAGAAGGGCGGAGGTGTGTGTTTCATGATGAACGACTTGTGATGTAATTGTAGTAACAATCCAAGATGGCGTAGCAGTGCGGTCGTGTACTATGTGTGTGTCCATGTAAATAGCCAGTTTTTTTGTAATTTTTTTTGTATTTTTCGTACATATTTCCCTAGCACACTTTTCATCCTTCAACTAAATATACTTTCCTGCAATCTGCCTCACTCAATGTGGAACGGATTCTATTATTGACTTACCTTTTATCTAGAATCTCCAGTTGAATCTAGCTAGCCAGCTAACTAGCTACTTGCTATTAGCCACCGTTAGCGGTTTTCACCCAGAACATCTGATTTTCTGCCGGAATAACTGAATCACTGGACATTAACGCCGGATCGCAACTAGCTAGCCGCAACCGAATGGATGTTGCTGTTGGCTAATCACCACTGCCCCCGAAGCAAGCACCAGTTAGCCTTGAGCTAGCCTCGAGCCAGGCCCATATCCCAGCTATCTACCTCTCTGTCTACCGGATGGGAGTAGCCAGCTAACTAGCTACTTGCTATTAGCCACCGTTAGCGGTTTTTCACCATTGTCTGTGGCCTGCACTACTTACCAGCCAGCTCTAGCCTGGAATATTATCAGCCTGTCTGCACTGTCTGCACAGCGCGTTCTCGACCCAGAACATATCGGTTTTTCTGCCGGAATCACTGAATCACTGGACCTTTAACTCCGGATCATCGCAACTAGCTAGCTGCAACCAAATGGATGTTGTTGTTGGCTAATCAGCCTTGAGCTAGCCTTGAGTCAAGCACATCTCCCGGCTATCTACCTCTCTGTCAACCGGACGGGACCTCCTAGAGTCGACACGGAGCCCCGCCGATCCATTACGACTGGTCTGCCGACGTAATCGTCTGTGGTTTCAACAGGCTTCCCATTGCGATGACCACGAAAATCGATCTGCTAGCCCCGGCCCGCTAGCACACGCAAACAACAGCCGTGCTTCCTGCTAGCCAGTGCTGTAGCACCAATTCGAACTGCTCTCAGATTCACATATTGCTGTTCACTGGACCTTATGATCACTCAGCTGCACAGCTGATGCCTGCTGGACTGTTCCTTTACACGGTACCCTGTCCTGTTCATCTGTTTAGCCTCAGCCCAAACTTTCATCGCCATTACCAGTTGTTGTTTTAGCTCTCTCGAATAACACCTGTGATTGCTTTATGCCTCTCTCCCATGTCAATATGCCTTGCCTATTGCTGTTCGAGTTAGTTCTTATTATACAATTTCACTGTAAAGCCCCAAGTCCCTCTCAAACTGCCTCAAATAGCTCCTTTGTCCCACCCCCCATACACGCAGACACCGGCTCAATCGGTACCTCCAGTGACGCTATCTCTTTCATTGTTACCCAACGCTTAGGTTTACCTTCACTGTACTCATATCCTTCCATATCCTTGTCTGTACATAATGCCCTAAATCTATTCTACAACGCCCGGAAATCTGCCCCCTTTACTCTCTGTACCCAACGCACTAGAAGACCAGTTCTTAAAGCCTTTAGCCGTATCCTTATTATCCAGGTCTGTGCCCAAACAGTTTGAGCTCCTATTTCTAAAAATCCACCTTTCCAGAAATAAGTCTCTCACTGTTGCCGCTTGCTACAGACCCCCCTCAGCCCCCAGCTGTGCCCTGGACACCATATGTGAATTAATTGCCCCCCATCTATCCTCAGAGTTCGTACTGCTTGGTGACCTAAACTGGGATATGCTTAACACCCCGGCCATCTTACAATCCAAACTAGATGCCCTCAATCTCACACAAATTATCAAGGAACCTACCAGGTACAACCCTAAATCCGTAAACATGGGCACCCTTGTAGATATCATCCTGACTAACTTACCCTCTAAATACACCTCCGCTGTCTTCAACCAGGATCTCAGCGATCACTGCCTTATTGCCTGCGTCCGTAACGGGTCCACTGTCAAACGCTCCCTAAAACACTTTAGCGAGCAGGCCTTCCTAATTGACCTGGCCCAGGTATCCTGGATGGATATTGATCTCATTCCGTCAGTAGAGGATGCCTGGTTGTTCTTTAAAAGTGCTTTCCTCTCAATCTTAAATGAGCATGCCCCATTCAAAAAATTCAGAACTAAGAACAGATATAGCCCCTGGTTCTCCTCAGACTTGACTGCCCTTGACCAGCACAAAAACAACCTGTGGCGTATTGCATTAGCATTGAATAGCCCCCGCAATATGCAACTTTTCAGGGAAGTTAGGAACCAATATACACAAGCAGTTAGGAAAGCAAAGGCTAGCTTTTTCAAACAGAAATCTGCATCCTGTAGCACTAACTCCAAAAAGTTTTGGGACACTGTAAAGTACATGGAGAATAAGAGCACCTCCTCCCAGCTGCCCACTGCACTGAGGCTAGGAAACACTATCACTACCGATAAATCTACAGTAATCGAGAATTTCAACAAGCATTTTGCTACGGCTGGCCATGCTTTCCACCTGGCTACCACTACCCTGGTCACCAGCTCTGCACCCTCCGCTGCAACTTGCCCATGCCCCCCAACCCGCTTCTCCTTCTCACAAATTCAGACAGCTGGTTCTGAAAGAGCTGCAAAATCTGGACCCCTACAAATCATCTGGGCTAGACAATCTGGACCCTTTCTTTCTAAAATTAGCTGCCGAAATTGTCGCAACCCCTATTACTAGCCTGTTTAACCTCTCTTTCGTAACGTCTGAGATCCCCAGAGATTGGAAAGCTGCCACGGTCATCCCCCTCTTCAAAGGGGGTGACACTCTAGATCCAAACTGTTACAGACCTACAGTGGGGAGAACAAGTATTTGATACACTGCCGATTTTGCAGGTTTTCCTACTTACAAAGCATGTAGAGGTCTGTAATTATTATCATAGGTACACTTAAACTGTGAGAGACGGAATCTAAAACAAAAATCCAGAAAATCACACTGTATGATTTTTAAGTATTTAATTTGCATTTTATTGCATGATATAAGTATTTGATCACCTATGCAATCCGGTTTCCGAGCTGGTCATGGGTGCACCTCAGCCATGCTCAAGGTCCTAAACAATATTATAACCACGATCGATAATAGACAGTACTGTGCAGCCGTCTTCATTGACCTGGCCAAGGCTTTCGACTCTGTCAACCACCACATTCTTATTGGCAGACTAAATAGCCTTGGTTTCTCAAATGACTGCCTCGCCTGGTTCACCAACTACTTCTCAGATAGAGTTAAATGTGTCAAATCGGAGGGCCTGTTGTCTGGATCTATGGCAGTCTCTATGGGGGTGCCACTGGGTTCAATTTTTGGGCAGACTCTTTTCTCTGTGTATATCAATGTTGTCGCTCTTGCTGCTGGTTCTCAGATCCACCTCTACGCAGACGACACCATTTTGTATACATCTGGCCCTTCATTGGACACTATGGTAACAAACCTCCAAACAAGCTTCAATGCCATACAACACTCCTTCCGTAGCCTCCAACTGCTCTTAAACACTAGTAAAACTAAATGCATGCTCTTCAACCGAACACTGCTGGCACCCGTCCACCCGACTAGAATCACTACTCTCGACGGGTCTGACCTAGAGTATGTGGACAACTACAAATACCTAGGTGTCTGGTTAGACTGGAAACTCTCCTTCCAGACTCACATTAAGCATCTCCAATCCAAAGTTAAATCCAGAATCGGCTTCCTATTTCGCAACAAAGCGTCCTTCACTCATGCTGCCAAACATGCCCTCGTAAAACTGACTATCCTACCGATCCTTGACTTCGGCGATGTCATTTACAAAATAGCCTCCAACACTCTACTCAGCAAATTGGATGTAGTCTATCACAGTGCCATCTGTTACGTCACCAAAGTCCCATATACTACCCACCACTGTGACCTGTACGCTCTTGTTGGCTGGTCCTCACTACATATTCGTCGCCAAACCCACTGGCTCCAGGCCATCTATAAATCACTGCTAGGCAAATTCCCGCCTTATCTTAGCTCATTGGTCACCATAGCAACACCCACCCGTAGTATGCGCACCAGCAGGTATATCTCACTGGTCATCCCCAAAGCCAACACCTCCTTTGGCCGCCATTCCTTCCAGTTCTCTGCTGCCAATGACTGGAACGAACTGCAAAAATCTCTGAAGCTGTAGACTCTTATCTCCCTCACTAACTTTAAGCATCAGTTGTCAGAGCACCTTACCGATCACTGCACCTGTACACAGCCCATCTGAAATTAGCCCACCCAACTACCTCATCCCCATATTGTTATTTATTTTGCTCATTTGCACCCCAGTAAATCTATTTGCACATCATCTCTTGCACATCTATCATTCCAGTGTTAATACTATTTGTAATTATTTTGCACTATGGCCTATTTATTGCCTTACCTCCATAACTTCCTACATTTGCACACACTGTATATATATTTTGTTGTATTTTTGACTTAATGTTTTGTTTTACCCCATATGTAACTCTGTGTTGTTGTTTTTATCGCACTGCTTTGCTTTATCTTGGCCAGGTCGCAGTTGTAAATGAGAACTTGTTCTCAACTGGCTTACCTGGTTAAATAAAAGTTAAATAAATAAAAAAAGGAACTTGAGTCCTTCTGTTCACCCGACCTAGAATATCTCCCAAGAGAAACTACCCGCCCTCCAAGACACATACAGCACCCGATGTCACAGGAAGGCCTAAAAGATCATCAAGGACATCAACCACCCGAGCCACTGCCTGTTCACCCCGCTATCATCCAGAAGGCAAGGTCAGTACAGGTGCATCAAAGCTGGGACCGAGAGAATGAAAAACAGCTTCTATCTCAAGGCCTTCAGATTGTTAAATAGCCATCACTTGCACATTAGAGGCTGCTGCTGCCTATTGAAATCACTGGCCACTTTAAGAAATGGAACACTAGTCACATTAATAATGTTTCCATATCTTGCACTACTCATCTCATATGTATATACTGCATTCTATTCTATAATATTATACTGTATCTTAGTCCATGCCACTCTGTCATATATTCTTAAATCCCATTCCTTACTTTTTTGTGTTTATTTTGTATATGTTGTGTAATTGTTAGATATTACTGCACTGTCGGAGCTAGAAGCACAAGCATTTCGCTACACCCGATATAACATCTGATAAACATGTGTATGTGACGAATAAAATTTGATTTGATTTGATTATTGTTAGAACAGTCAACAAGGTCAAAGAGATGGACCTTGATACCTTCTACAGCAGCATTCATATAGAGATGGACCTTGATACCTCCCACAGCAGCATTCATATAGAGATGGACCTTGATACCTTCTACAGCAGCATTCATATAGAGATGGACCTTGATACCTCCTACAGCAGCATTCATATAGAGATGGACCTTGATACCTCCCAGAGCAGCATTCATATAGAGATGGACCTTGATACTTCCCACAGCAGCATTCATAGAGAGATGGACCTTGATACCTCCCACAGCAGCATTCATATAGAGATGGACCTTGATACTGCCCACAGCAGCATTCATATAGAGATGGACCTTGAAACTTCCCACAGCAGCATTCATAGAGAGATGGACCTTGATACCTCCCACAGCAGCATTCATATAGAGATGGACCTTGATACTGCCCACAGCAGCATTCATATAGAGATGGACCTTGAAACTTCCCAGAGCAGCATTCATATAGAGATAGACCTTGATACTTCCCACAGCAGCATTCATATAGAGATGGACCTTGATACCTCCCACAGCAGCATTCATATAGAGATGGACCTTGATACTGCCCACAGCAGCATTCATATAGAGATGGACCTTGATACTTCCCACAGCAGCATTCATATAGAGATGGACCTTGATACTTCCCAGAGCAGCATTCATATAGAGATGGACCTTGATACTTCCCACAGCAGCATTCATATAGAGATGGACCTTGATACCTCCCACAGCAGCATTCATATAGAGATGGACCTTGATACTTCCCACAGCAGCATTCATATAGAGATGGACCTTGATACTTCCCACAGCAGCATTCATATAGAGATGGACCTTGATACTTCCCACAGCAGCATTCATATAGAGATGGACCTTGATACTTCCCACAGCAGCATTCATATAGAGATGGACCTTGATACTTCCCAGAGCAGCATTCATATAGAGACAGACCTTGATACTTCCCACAGCAGCATTCATATAGAGATGGACCTTGATACTTCCCACAGCAGCATTCATATAGAGATGGACCTTGATACTTCCCAGAGCAGCATTATATAGAGATGGACCTTGATACTTCCCACAGCAGCATTCATATAGAGATGGACCTTGATACTTCCCAGAGCAGCATTCATATAGAGATGGACCTTGATACTTCCCACAGCAGCATTCATATAGAGATGGACCTTGATACTTCCCACAGCAGCATTCATATAGAGATGGACCTTGATACTGCCCACAGCAGCATTCACATAGAGATGGACCTTGATACTTCCCAGAGCAGCATTCATATAGAGATGGACCTTGATACTTCCCACAGCAGCATTCATATAGAGATGGACCTTGATACTTCCCAGAGCAGCATTCATATAGAGATGGACCTTGATACTTCCCACAGCAGCATTCATATAGAGATGGACCTTGATACTTCCCAGAGCAGCATTCATATAGAGATGGACCTTGATACTTCCCACAGCAGCATTCATATAGAGATGGACATTGATACTTCCCACAGCAGCATTCATATAGAGATGGACCTTGATACTTCCCACAGCAGCATTCATATAGAGATGGACCTTGATACTGCCCACAGCAGCATTTATATAGAGATGGACCTTGATACTTCCCATAGCAGCATTCATATAGAGATGGACCTTGATACCTCCCACAGCAGCATTCATATAGAGATGGACCTTGATACTTCCCACAGCAGCATTCATATAGAGATGGACCTTGATACTTCCCTTTACACCCCTACACCCCTACACCCCTAGACCCCTACACCCTACACCCCTACACCCCTAGACCCCTACACCCTACACCCTACACCCCTACACCCCTACACCCCTACACCCTACACCCCTACACCCTACACCCTACACCCCTACACCCTACACCCCTACACCCCTACACCCTACACCCCGACACCCCGACACCCCGACACCCCTACATCCTACACCCTACACCCCTACACCCTACACCCCTACACCCCTACACCCCTACACCCCTACACCCCTACACCCCTACACCCTACACCCCTACACCCTACACCCCTACACCCCTACACCCTTCACCCCTACACCCTACACCCTACACCCCTACACCCCTACACCCCTACACCCTACACCCTACACCCCTACACCCCTACACCCCTACACCCTACACCCTACACCCTACACCCCTACACCCTACACCCCTACACCCCTACACCCTACACCCCTACACCCCTACACCCCTACACCCCTACACCCTACACCCCTACACCCCTACACCCCTACACCCCTACACCCTACACCCTACACCCTACACCCCTACACCCCTACACCCCTACACCCCTACACCCTACACCCCTACACCCCTACACCCCTACACCCTACACCCTACACCCTACACCCCTACACCCTACACCCCTACACCCCTACACCCTACACCCCTACACCCCTACACCCCTACACCCTACACCCTATACCCCTACACCCCTACACCCCTACACCCTACACCCCTACACCCCTACACCCATCAATCAATCAATCAATTTTATTTTATATAGCCCTTCTTACATCAGCTAATATCTCGAAGTGCTGTACAGAAACCCAGCCTAAAACCCCAAACAGCTAGTAATGCAGGTGTAGAAGCACGGTGGCTAGGAAAAACTCCCTAGAAAGGCAAAACCTAGGAAGAAACCTAGAGAGGAACCAGGCTATGAGGGGTGGCCAGTCCTCTTCTGGCTGTGCCGGGTGGAGATTATAACAGAACCATGCCAAGATGTTCAAAAATGTTCATAAGTGACAAGCATGGTCAAATAATAATCAGGAATAAATCTCAGTTGGCTTTTCATAGCCGATCATTAAGAGTTTAAAACAGCAGGTCTGGGACAGGTAGGGGTTCCATAACCGCAGGCAGAACAGTTTAAACTGGAATAGCAGCAAGGCCAGGCGGACTGGGGACAGCAAGGAGTCACCACGGCCGGTAGTCCCGACGTATGGTCCTAGGGCTCAGGTCTCTCAGTTGGCTTTTCATAGCCGATCATTAAGAGTTGAAAACAGCAGGTCTGGGACAGGTAGGGGTTTCGTAGCCGCAGGCAGAACAGTTGAAACTGGAATAGCAGCAAGGCCAGGCGGACTGGGGACAGCAAGGTGTCATCATGCCCGGTAGTCCTGACGTATGGTCCTAGGGCTCAGGTTCTCAGAGAGAAAGAGAGAACGAGAGAATTAGAGAGAGCATACTTAAATTCACACAGGACACTGGATAAGACAGGAGAAGTACTCCAGGTATAACCAACTAACCCCAGCCCCCCGACACATAAACTACTGCAGCATAAATACTGGAGGCTGAGACAGGAGCGGTCCGGAGACACTGTGGCCCCATCCGAAGAAACCCCCGGACAGGGCCAAACAGGAAGGATATAACCCCACCCACTCCGCCAAAGCACAGCCCCCGCACCACTAGAGGGATATCCCCAACCACCAACTTACAATCCTGAGACAAGGCCGAGTATAGCCCACAGAGGTCTCCACCACAGCACAAACCAAGAGGGGGGCGCCAACCCAGACAGGAAGATCACGTCAGTAACTCAACCCACTCAAGTGACGCACCCCTCCCAGGGACGGCATGAAAGAGCACCAGCAAGCCAGTGACTCAGCCCCTGCAACAGGGTTAGAGGCAGAGAACCCCAGTGGAGAGGGGAACCGGCCTGGCAGAGACAGCAAGGGCTGTTCGTTGCTCCAGCCTTTCCGTTCACCTTCACACTCCTGGGCCAGACTACACTCAATCATATGACCTACTGAAGAGATAAGTCTTCAGTAAAGACTTAAAGGTTGAGACCGAGTCTGCGTCTCTCACATGGGTAGGCAGACTGTTCCATAAAAATGGAGATCTATAGGAGAAAGCCCTGCCTCCCGCTGTTTGCTTAGAAATTCTAGGGACAATTAGGAGGCCTGCGTCTTGTGACCGTAGCGTACGTATTGGTATGTACGGCAGGACCAACTCGGAAAGATAGGTAGGAGCAAGCCCATGTAACGCTTTATAGGTTAACAGTAAAACCTTGAAATCAGCCCTTGCCTTAACAGGAAGCCAGTGTAGGGAAGCTAGCACTGGAGTAATATGATCAAATTTCTTGGTTCTAGTCAGGATTCTAGCAGCCGTATTTAGCACTAACTGAAGTTTATTTAGTGCTTTATCCGGGTAGCCGGAAAATAGAGCATTGCAGTAGTCTAACCTAGAAGTAACAAATGCATGGATTAATTTTTCTGCATCATTTTTGGACAGAAAATTTCTGATTTTTGCAATGTTACGTAGATGGAAAAAAGCTGTCCTTGAAACAGTCTTGATATGTTCGTCAAAAGAGAGATCAGGGTCAAGAGTAACGCCTAGGTCCTTCACAGTTTTATTTGAGACGACTTTACAACCATCAAGATGAATTGTCAGATTTAACAGAAGATCTCTTTGTTTCTTGGGACCTAGAACAAGCATCTCTGTTTTGTCCGAGTTTAAAAGTAAAAAGTTTTCAGCCATCCACTTCCTTATGTCTGAAACACAGGCTTCTAGCGAGGGCAATTTTGGGGCTTCACCATGCTTCATTGAAATGTACAGCTGTGTGTCATCCGCATAGCAGTGAAAGTTAACATTATGTTTTCGAATAACATCCCCAAGAGGTAAAATATATAGTGAAAACAATAGTGGTCCTAAAACGGAACCTTGAGGAACACCGAAATGTACAGTTGATTTGTCGGAGGACAGACCATTCACAGAGACAAACTGATATCTTTCCGACAGGTAGGATCTAAACCAGGCCAGAACTTGTCCGTGTAGACCAATTTGGGTTTCCAGTCTCTCCAAAAGAATGTGGTGATCGATGGTGTCAAAGGCAGCACTAAGGTCTAGTAGCACGAGGACAGATGCAGAGCCTCGGTCTGACGCCATTAAAAGGTCATTTACCACCTTCACAAGTGCAGTCTCAGTGCTATGATGGGGTCTAAAACCAGACTGAAGCATTTCGTATACATTGTTTGTCTTCAGAAAGGCAGTGAGTTGCTGCGCAACAGCTTTTTCTAAAATTTTTGAGAGGAATGGAAGATTCGATATAGGCCGATAGTTTTTTATATTTTCCGGGTCAAGGTTTGGCTTTTTCAAGAGAGGCTTTATCACTGCCACTTTTAGTGAGTTTGGTACACATCCGGTGGATAGAGAGCTGTTTATTATGTTCAACATAGGAGGGCCAAGCACAGGAAGCAGCTCCTTCAGCAGTTTAGTAGGAATAGGATCCAGTATGCAGCTTGAAGGTTTAGAGGCCATGATTATTTTCATCATTGTGTCAAGAGATATAGTACTAAAACACTTAAGTGTCTCTCCCGATCCCAGGCCCTCGCAGAGCTGTGCAGATCCAGGACAGCTAAGCCCTGGAGGAATACGCAGATTCAAAGAGGAGTCCGTAATTTGCTTTCTAATGGTCATGATCTTTTCCTCAAAGAAGTTCATGAATGTATCACTGCTGAAGTGAAAGCCATCCTCTCTTGGGGAATGCTGCTTTTTAGTTAGCTTTGCAACAGTATCAAAAAGAAATTTTGGATTGTTCTTATTTTCCTCGATTAAGTTGGAAAAGTAGGATGATCGAGCAGCAGTGAGGGCTCTTCGGTACTGCACGGTACTGTCTTTCCAAGCTAGTCGGAAGACTTCCAGTTTGGTGTGGCGCCATTTCCGTTCCAATTTCCTGGAAGCTTGCTTCAAAGCTCGGGTATTTTCTGTATACCAGGGAGCTAGTTTCTTATGACAAATGTTTTTCGTTTTTAGGGGTGCAACTGCATCTAGGGTATTGCGCAAGGTTAAATTGAGTTCCTCAGTTAAGTGGTTAACTGATTTTTGTCCTCTGACGTCCTTGGGTAGGCAGAAGGAGTCTGGAAGGGCATCAATGAATTTTTGTGTTGTCTGAGAATTTATAGCACGACTTTTGATGCTCCTTGGTTGGGGTCTGAGCAGATTATTTGTTGCGATTGCAAACGTAATAAAATGGTGGTCCGATAGTCCAGGATTTTGTGGAAAAACATTAAGATCTACAACATTTATTCCATGGGACAAAACTAGGTCCAGAGTATGACTGTGGCAGTGAGTAGGTCCAGAGACATGTTGGACAAAACCCACTGTCGATAATGGCTCCGAAAGACTTTTGGAGTGGGTCTGTGGACTTCTCCATGTGAATATTAAAATCACCAAAAATTAGAATATGATCTGCTATGACTACAAGGTCTGATAGGAATTCAGGAAACTCAGAGAGGAACGCTGTATATGGCCCAGGAGGCCTGTAAACAGTAGCTATAAAAAGTGATTGAGTAGGCTGCATAGATTTCATGACTAGAAGCTCAAAAGATGAAAACGCCATATTTTTTTTTGTAAATTGAAATTTGCTATCGTAAATGTTAGCAACACCTCCGCCTTTGCGGGATGCACGGGGAATATGGTCACTAGTGTAACCAGGAGGTGAGGCCTCATTTAACACAGCAAATTCATCAGGCTTAAGCCATGTTTCAGTCAGGCCAATCACATCAAGATTATGATCAGTGATTAGTTCATTGACTATGACTGCCTTTGAAGTGAGGGATCTAACATTAAGTAACCCTATTTTGTGAGGTATCACGATCTCTTTCAATAATGGCAGGAATGGAGGAGGTCTTTATCCTAATAAGATTGCTAGGGTGAACACCGCCATGTTTAGTTTTGCCCAACCTAGGTCGAGGCACAGACACAGTCTCAATGGGTATGGCTGAGCTGACTACACTGACTGTGCTATTGGCAGACTCCACTAAGCTGGCAGGTTGGCTAACAGCCTGCTGCCTGGCCTGCACCCTATTTCACTGTGGGGCTAGAGGAGTTAGAGCCCTATCTATGTTGGTAGATAAGAGGAGAGCACCCCTCCAGCTAGGATGGAGTCCGTCACTCCTCAGCAGGTCAGGCTTGGTCCTGTTTGTGGGTGAGTCCCAGAAAGAGGGCCAATTATCCACAAATGTTATCTTTTGGGAGGGGCAGAAAACAGTTTTCAACCAGCGATTAAGTGCTGAGACTCTGCTGTAGAGCTCGTCACTTCCCCTAACACCCCTACACCCCTACACCCCTACACCCTACACCCCTACACCCCTACACCCCGACACCCCTACACCCCTACACCCTACACCCCTACACTCCTACACTCCTACACCCCTACACCCCTACACCCCTACACCCCGACACCCCTACACACCTACACCCCTACACCCCTACACCCTACACCCTACACCCCTACACCCTACACCCCTACACCCTACACCCCTACACCCCTACACCCCTACACCCCTACACCCTACACCCCTACACCCTACACCCCTACACCCCTACACCTCTACACCCCTACACCCCTACACCCCGACACCCCTACACCCCTACACCCTACACCCTACACCCCTACACCCTACACCCTACACCCCTACACCCCTACACCCTACACCCCTACACCCTACACCCCTACACCCCTACACCCCTACACCCTACACTCCTACACCCCTACACCCCTACACCCCTACACCCCTACACCCTACACCCCTACACCCCTACACCCCTACACCTCTACACCCCTACACCCCTACACCCCGACACCCCTACACCCCTACACCCCATACACCCCTACACCCCTACACCCTACACCCCTACAACCCATACACCCCTACACCCCTACACCCTACACCCCTACACCCAACCAAATACCTCACAACTGTTACTCCACTGTTACTCCCCTGAGGCACTGTGTGTGTGTGTGTGTGTGTGTGTGTGTGTGTGTGTGTGTGTGTGTGTGTGTGTGTGTGTGTGTGTGTGTGTGTGTGTGTGTGTGTGTGTGTGTGTGTGTGTGTGTGTGTGTGAGTGTGTGTGTGTGTGTGTGTGTGTGTGTGTGTGTGTGTGTGCGTGTGTGTGTGTATGTGTGTGTGTGTGTGTGCGTGTGTGTGTGTGTGTGCGTGTGTGCATGTGCGTGTGTGTCTGTGTGTGTTTCAGTCATTCCCTGGCTTACCTTAACAACCCCAGTGGTGTAGTGGACGGTATACCAGGTATATATCCATATATCCAGTTAATTTTCAGTGGGCATTGCATTGCTTCTTAATCGTCACTTATACATATCAACACAGTGTAGTGGAAGTGTACGCTGTATCAATTCATGAGGCTGAACAAATCAGAACGTTAAAATGTTGATAAACTATTATTTCTTCACATTTTAGGCGCTGCCATCTCCACACGGCATTAGGCCTAAGTGTTAACGCTCCAAAATGCAATTGCGGGAAAACACTGTTCTGCAAAGCACATCGCATTTACGGTTTCATAGACAGAGATGGAAATACCCATTAGAAATGTTGAAAGAGAGGGGATTTAAAGATGCAATGACTATCATGGGATTGAAAGAGAGGGGATTTAAAGATGCAACGACTATCGTGGGATTGAAAGAGAGGGGATTTAAAGATGCAACGAATTTCATGGATTGAAAGAGAGGGGATTTAAAGATGCAATGACTATCATGGATTGAAAGAGAGTGGATTTAAAGATGCAACGACTATCGTGGGATTGAAAGAGAGGGGATTTAAAGATGCAACGAATATCATGGATTGAAAGAGATGGGATTTAAAGATGCAACGACTATCATGGATTGAAAGAAAGGGGATTTAAAGATGCAACAAGTATCATGGGTTGCTAACTTGACTAGGATAAAGCCTTTAGATGCTAGAAAAAAATGGAAAGAAAACCAATAGAGCAGGAGAACACACAAGGAAGATTTTAGAATATAATGGCCTCCATGTTTCTCTGGTGGGGTTTTGGCTATAGGCTACTGTGAAGCAAGGTAAGACATGGCTCATAATATGAAGTAAAACGTCCCACTGTCAAACAATTAAGAAACAGGAAGCATTCTTATTGGCAGACTAAATAGCCTTGGTTTCTCAAATGACTGCCTCGCCTGGTTCACCAACTACTTCTCAGATAGAGTTAAATGTGTCAAATCGGAGGGCCTGTTGTCTGGATCTATGGCAGTCTCTATGGGGGTGCCACTGGGTTCAATTTTTGGGCAGACTCTTTTCTCTGTGTATATCAATGTTGTCGCTCTTGCTGCTGGTTCTCAGATCCACCTCTACGCAGACGACACCATTTTGTATACATCTGGCCCTTCATTGGACACTATGGTAACAAACCTCCAAACGAGCTTCAATGCCATACAACACTCCTTCCGTAGCCTCCAACTGCTCTTAAACACAAGTAAAACTAAATGCATGCTCTTCAATCGAACACTGCTGGCACCCGTCCACCCGACTAGAATCACTACTCTCGACGGGTCTGACCTAGAGTATGTGGACAACTACAAATACCTAGGTGTCTGGTTAGACTGGAAACTCTCCTTCCAGACTCACATTAAGCATCTCCAATCCAAAGTTAAATCCAGAATCGGCTTCCTATTTCGCAACAAAGCGTCCTTCACTCATGCTGCCAAACATGCCCTCGTAAAACTGACTATCCTACCGATCCTTGACTTCGGCGATGTCATTTACAAAATAGCCTCCAACACTCTACTCAGCAAATTGGATGTAGTCTATCACAGTGCCATCTGTTATGTCACCAAAGTCCCATATACTACCCACCACTGTGACCTGTACGCTCTTGTTGGCTGGTCCTCACTACATATTCGTCGCCAAACCCACTGGCTCCAGGCCATCTATAAATCACTGCTAGGCAAATTCCCGCCTTATCTTAGCTCATTGGTCACCATAGCAACACCCACCCGTAGTATGCGCACCAGCAGGTATATCTCACTGGTCATCCCCAAAGCCAACACCTCCTTTGGCCGCCATTCCTTCCAGTTCTCTGCTGCCAATGACTGGAACGAACTGCAAAAATCTCTGAAGCTGTAGACTCTTATCTCCCTCACTAACTTTAAGCATCAGTTGTCAGAGCACCTTACCGATCACTGCACCTGTACACAGCCCATCTGAAATTAGCCCACCCAACTACCTCATCCCCATATTGTTATTTATTTTGCTCATTTGCACCCCAGTAAATCTATTTGCACATCATCTCTTGCACATCTAAAATTTCCAGTGTTAATACTATTTGTAATTATTTTGCACTATGGCCTATTTATTGCCTTACCTCCATAACTTCCTACATTTGCACACACTGTATATATATTTTGTTGTATTTTTGACTTAATGTTTTGTTTTACCCCATATGTAACTCTGTGTTGTTGTTTTTATCGCACTGCTTTGCTTTATCTTGGCCAGGTCGCAGTTGTAAATGAGAACTTGTTCTCAACTGGCTTACCTGGTTAAATAAAAGTTAAATAAATAAAAAAAGGAACTTGAGTCCTTCTGTTCACCCGACCTAGAATATCTCCCAAGAGAAACTACCCGCCCTCCAAGACACATACAGCACCCGATGTCACAGGAAGGCCTAAAAGATCATCAAGGACATCAACCACCCGAGCCACTGCCTGTTCACCCCGCTATCATCCAGAAGGCAAGGTCAGTACAGGTGCATCAAAGCTGGGACCGAGAGAATGAAAAACAGCTTCTATCTCAAGGCCTTCAGATTGTTAAATAGCCATCACTTGCACATTAGAGGCTGCTGCTGCCTATTGAAATCACTGGCCACTTTAAGAAATGGAACACTAGTCACATTAATAATGTTTCCATATCTTGCACTACTCATCTCATATGTATATACTGCATTCTATTCTATAATATTATACTGTATCTTAGTCCATGCCACTCTGTCATATATTCTTAAATCCCATTCCTTACTTTTTTGTGTTTATTTTGTATATGTTGTGTAATTGTTAGATATTACTGCACTGTCGGAGCTAGAAGCACAAGCATTTCGCTACACCCGATATAACATCTGATAAACATGTGTATGTGACGAATAAAATTTGATTTGATTTGATTATTGTTAGAACAGTCAACACGGTCAAAGAGATGGACCTTGATACCTTCTACAGCAGCATTCATATAGAGATGGACCTTGATACCTCCCACAGCAGCATTCATATAGAGATGGACCTTGATACCTTCTACAGCAGCATTCATATAGAGATGGACCTTGATACCTCCTACAGCAGCATTCATATAGAGATGGACCTTGATACCTCCCAGAGCAGCATTCATATAGAGATGGACCTTGATACTTCCCACAGCAGCATTCATATAGAGATGGACCTTGATACCTCCTACAGCAGCATTCATATAGAGATGGACCTTGATACCTCCTACAGCAGCATTCATATAGAGATGGACCTTGATACTTCCCACAGCAGCATTCATATAGAGATGGACCTTGATACCTCCTACAGCAGCATTCATATAGAGATGGACCTTGATACCTTCTACAGCAGCATTCATATAGAGATGGACCTTGATACCTCCTACAGCAGCATTCATATAGAGATGGACCTTGATACCTCCCACAGCAGCATTCATATAGAGATGGACCTTGATACCTCCCAGAGCAGCATTCATATAGAGATGGACCTTGATACCTCCTACAGCAGCATTCATATAGAGATGGACCTTGATACCTCCCACAGCAGCATTCATATAGAGATGGACCTTGATACTGCCCACAGCAGCATTCATATAGAGATGGACCTTGAAACTTCCCAGAGCAGCATTCATATAGAGATAGACCTTGATACTTCCCACAGCAGCATTCATATAGAGATGGACCTTGATACTTCCCACAGCAGCATTCATATAGAGATGGACCTTGATACCTTCTACAGCAGCATTCATATAGAGATGGACCTTGATACCTCCTACAGCAGCATTCATATAGAGATGGACCTTGATACCTCCCACAGCAGCATTCATATAGAGATGGACCTTGATACTGCCCACAGCAGCATTCATATAGAGATGGACCTTGATACTGCCCACAGCAGCATTCATAAAGAGATGGACCTTGAAACTTCCCAGAGCAGCATTCATATAGAGATAGTCCTTGATACTTCCCACAGCAGCATTCATATAGAGATGGACCTTTAAACTTCCCACAGCAGCATTCATATAGAGATGGACCTTGATACTTCCCAGAGCAGCATTCATATAGAGATGGACCTTGATACTTCCCACAGCAGCATTCATATAGAGATGGACCTTGATACCTCCCACAGCAGCATTCATATAGAGATGGACCTTGATACTTCCCACAGCAGCATTCATATAGAGATGGACCTTGATACTTCCCACAGCAGCATTCATATAGAGATGGACCTTGATACTTCCCACAGCAGCATTCATATAGAGATGGACCTTGATACTGCCCACAGCAGCATTCATATAGAGATGGACCTTGATACTTCCCAGAGCAGCATTCATATAGAGACAGACCTTGATACTTCCCACAGCAGCATTCATATAGAGATGGACCTTGATACTTCCCACAGCAGCATTCATATAGAGATGGACCTTGATACTTCCCAGAGCAGCATTATATAGAGATGGACCTTGATACTTCCCACAGCAGCATTCATATAGAGATGGACCTTGATACTTCCCAGAGCAGCATTCATATAGAGATGGACCTTGATACTTCCCACAGCAGCATTCATATAGAGATGGACCTTGATAATTCCCACAGCAGCATTCATATAGAGATGGACCTTGATACTGCCCACAGCAGCATTCATATAGAGATGGACCTTGATACTTCCCAGAGCAGCATTCATATAGAGATGGACCTTGATACTTCCCACAGCAGCATTCATATAGAGATGGACCTTGATACTTCCCAGAGCAGCATTCATATAGAGATGGACCTTGATACTTCCCACAGCAGCATTCATATAGAGATGGACCTTGATACTTCCCAGAGCAGCATTCATATAGAGATGGACCTTGATACTTCCCACAGCAGCATTCATATAGAGATGGACATTGATACTTCCCACAGCAGCATTCATATAGAGATGGACCTTGATACTTCCCACAGCAGCATTCATATAGAGATGGACCTTGATACTGCCCACAGCAGCATTTATATAGAGATGGACCTTGATACTTCCCATAGCAGCATTCATATAGAGATGGACCTTGATACCTCCCACAGCAGCATTCATATAGAGATGGACCTTGATACCTCCCACAGCAGCATTCATATAGAGATGGACCTTGATACTTCCCACAGCAGCATTCATATAGAGATGGAACTTGATACTTCCCAGAGCAGCATTCATATAGAGATGGACCTTGATACTGCCCACAGCAGCATTCATATAGAGATGGACCTTGATACTTCCCTTTACACCCCTACACCCCTAGACCCCTACACCCTACACCCCTAGACCCCTACACCCCTACACCCCTACACCCCTACACCCTACACCCTACACCCTACACCCCTACACCCCTACACCCTACACCTCTACACCTTACACCCTTACACCCTACACCCCTACACCCCTACACCCCTACACCCCTACTCCCTACACCCCTACACCCCTACAGCCCTACACCCTACACCCTACACCCTACACCCTACACCCATACACCCCTAAACCCCTAAACCCCTACACCCTACACCCTACACCCTACACCCCTACACCCCTACACCCTACACCTCTACACCTTACACCCTTACACCCTACACCCCTACACCCCTACACCCCTACACCCCTACTCCCTACACCCCTACACCCCTACAGCCCTACACCCTACACCCTACACCCATACACCCCTAAACCCCTAAACCCCACACCCTACACCCTACACCCCTACACCCCTACACTCCTACACTCCTACACTCCTACACCCCTACAGCCCTACACCCTACACCCTACACCCATACACCCCTAAACCCCTAAACCCCTAAACCCCTACACCCTACACCCTACACCACTACACCCCTACACTCCTACACTCCTACACTCCTACACTCCTACAACCCTACACCCTACACCCTACACCCCTACACCCCTACACCCCACACCCCTACACCCTACACCCCTACACCCTACACCCTACACCCTACACCCCTACACCCTACACCCCTACACCCCTACACCCCTACACCCTACACCCCTACACCCTACACCCCTACACCCTACAACCTACACCCCTACACCACTACACCACTACACCCTACACCCTTACACCCCTACACACTACACCCTATACCCCTACACCCTACACCCCTACACCCCTACACCCTACACCCTACACCCCTACACCCTACACCCCTACACCCCTACACCACACACCCTACACCCCTACACCCCTACACCCCTACACCCTACACCCCTACACCCCAACACCCTACACCCCTACACCCTACACCCTACACCCCTACACCCCTACACCCCTACACCCTACACCCTACACCCCTACACCCCACACCCCTACACCCCGACACCCCTTCACCCCTACACCCTACACCCTACACCCCGACACCCCTACACCCCTACACCCCTATACCCCTACACCCCTACACCCTACACCCCTACACCCTACACCCTACACCCCTACACCCTACACCCCTACACCCCTACACCCTACACCCCTACACCCCTACACCCCGACACCCCTACAACCTACACCCCTACACCCCTACACCCTACACCCCTACACCCCTACACCTCTACACCCCTACACCCTACACCCCTACACCCCTACACCTCTACACCCCTACACCCCTACACCCCTACACCCCTACACCCCTACACCCTACACCCCTACACACCTACACCCCTACACCCCATACACCCCTACACCCCTACACACCTACACCCCAACACCCCTACACCCCATACACCCCTACACCCCATACACCCCTACAACCCTACACCCTACACCCCTACAACCCATACACCCCTACACCCCTACACCCTACACCCCTACACCCAACCAAATACCTCACAACTGTTACTCCACTGTTACTCCCCTGAGGCACTGTGTGTGTGTGTGTGTGTGTGTGTGTGTGTGTGTGTGTGTGTGTGTGTGTGTGTGTGTGTGTGTGTGTGTGTGTGTGTGTGTGTGTGTGTGTGTGTGTGTGTGTGTGTGTGTGTGTGTGTGTGTGTGTGTGTGTGCGTGTGTGTGTGTATGTGTGTGTGTGTGTGTGTGTGTGTGCGTGTGTGCATGTGCGTGTGTGTCTGTGTGTGTTTCAGTCATTCCCTGGCTTACCTTAACAACCCCAGTGGTGTAGTGGACGGTATACCAGGTATATATCCATATATCCAGTTAATTTTCAGTGGGCATTGCATTGCTTCTTAATCGTCACTTATACATATCAACACAGTGTAGTGGAAGTGTACGCTGTATCAATTCATGAGGCTGAACAAATCAGAACGTTAAAATGTTGATAAACTATTATTTCTTCACATTTTAGGCGCTGCCATCTCCACACGGCATTAGGCCTAAGGGTTAACGCTCCAAAATGCAATTGCGGGAAAACACTGTTCTGCAAAGCACATCGCATTTACGGTTTCATAGACAGAGATGGAAATACCCATTAGAAATGTTGAAAGAGAGGGGATTTAAAGATGCAATGACTATCATGGGATTGAAAGAGAGGGGATTTAAAGATGCAACGACTATCGTGGGATTGAAAGAGAGGGGATTTAAAGATGCAACGAATTTCATGGATTGAAAGAGAGGGGATTTAAAGATGCAATGACTATCATGGATTGAAAGAGAGTGGATTTAAAGATGCAACGACTATCGTGGGATTGAAAGAGAGGGGATTTAAAGATGCAACGAATATCATGGATTGAAAGAGATGGGATTTAAAGATGCAACGACTATCATGGATTGAAAGAGAGTGGATTTAAAGATGCAACCACTATCATGGGTTGAAAGAGAGGGGATTTAAAGATGCAACGACTATCATGGATTGAAAGAAAGGGGATTTAAAGATGCAACAAGTATCATGGGTTGCTAACTTGACTAGGATAAAGCCTTTAGATGCTAGAAAAAAATGGAAAGAAAACCAATAGAGCAGGAGAACACACAAGGAAGATTTTAGAATATGATGGCCTCCATGTTTCTCTGGTGGGGTTTTGGCTATAGGCTACTGTGAAGCAAGGTAAGACATGGCTCATAATATGAAGTAAAACGTCCCGCTGTCAAACAATTAAGAAACAGGAAGCCTAGCGGTTGAAACAGGAAGCCTAGCGGTTAAAACAGGAAGCCTAGCGGTTAAAACAGGAAGCCTAGCGGTTAAAACAGGAAGCTTAGGTTTCATGGATTGAAAGAGAGGGGATTTAAAGATGCAATGACTATCATGGATTGAAAGAGAGTGGATTTAAAGATGCAACGACTATCGTGGGATTGAAAGAGAGGGGATTTAAAGATGCAACGAATATCATGGATTGAAAGAGATGGGATTTAAAGATGCAACGACTATCATGGATTGAAAGAGAGTGGATTTAAAGATGCAACCACTATCATGGGTTGAAAGAGAGGGGATTTAAATATGCAACGACTATCATGGATTGAAAGAAAGGGGATTTAAAGATGCAACAAGTATCATGGGTTGCTAACTTGACTAGGATAAAGCCTTTAGATGCTAGAAAAAAATGGAAAGAAAACCAATAGAGCAGGAGAACACACAAGGAAGATTTTAGAATATGATGGCCTCCATGTTTCTCTGGTGGGGTTTTGGCTATAGGCTACTGTGAAGCAAGGTAAGACATGGCTCATAATATGAAGTAAAACGTCCCACTGTCAAACAATTAAGAAACAGGAAGCCTAGCGGTTGAAACAGGAAGCCTAGCGGTTAAAACAGGAAGCCTAGCGGTTAAAACAGGAAGCCTAGCGGTTAAAACAGGAAGCTTAGCGGTTAAAACAGGAAGCCTAGCGGATAAAACAGGAAGCCTAGCGGTTAAAACAGGAAGCCTAGCGGTTGAAACAGGAAGCCTAGCGGTTAAAACAGGAAGCCTAGCGGTTAAAACAGGAAGCCTAGCGGTTGAAACAGGAAGCCTAGCGGTTAAAACAGGAAGCCTAGCGGTTGAAACAGGAAGCCTAGCGGTTAAAACAGGAAGCCTAGCGGTTAAAACAGGAAGCCTAGCGGTTGAAAAAGGAAGCCTAGCGGTTGAAACAGGAAGCCTAGCGGTTGAAACAGGAAGCCTAGCGGTTGAAACAGGAAGCCTAGCGGTTGAAAAAGGAAGCCTAGCGGTTAAAACAGGAAGCCTAGCGGTTAAAACAGGAAGCCTAGCGGTTGAAACAGGAAGCCTAGCGGTTAAAACAGGAAGCCTAGCGGTTAAAACAGGAAGCCTAGCGGTTAAAACAGGAAGCCTAGCGGTTAAAACAGGAAGCCTAGCGGTTAAAACAGGAAGCCTAGCGGTTGAAACAGGAAGCCTAGCGGTTAAAACAGGAAGCCTAGCGGTTAAAACAGGAAGCCTAGCGGTTAAAACAGGAAGCCTAGCGGTTAAAACAGGAAGACTAGTGGTTGAAACAGGAAGCCTAGTGGTTGAAATAGGAAGCCTAGCGGTAAAAACAGGAAGCCTAGCGGTTAAAACAGGAAGCCTAGCGGTTGAAAAAGGAAGCCTAGCGGTTAAAACAGGAAGCCTAGCGGTTAAAACAGGAAGCCTAGCAGTTAAAACAGGAAGCCTAGCGGTTAAAACAGGAAGCCTAGTGGTTGAAACAGGAAGCCTAGCTGTTGAAACAGGAAGCCTAGCGGTTAAAACAGGAAGCCTAGCAGTTGAAACAGGAAGCCTAGCGGTTAAAACAGGAAGCCTAGCGGTTGAAACAGGAAGCCTAACGGTTAAAACAGGAATCCTAGCGGTTAAAACAGGAAGCCTAGCGGTTAAAACAGGAAGCCTAGCGGTTAAAACAGGAAGCCTAGCGGTTGAAAAAGGAAGCCTAGCGGTTGAAACAGGAAGCCTAGCGGTTAAAACAGGAAGCCTAGCGGTTGAAACAGGAAGCCTAGCGGTTGAAACAGGAAGCCTAGCGGTTGAAACAGGAATCCTAGCGGTTAAAACAGGAAGCCTAGCGGTTAAAACAGGAAGGCTAGCGGTTAAAACAGGAAGCCTAGCGATTGAAACAGGAAGCCTAGCGGTTAAAACAGGAAGCCTAGCGGTTGAAACAGGAAGCCTAGCGGTTAAAACAGGAAGCCTAGCGGTTAAAACAGGAAGCATAGCGGTTGAAACAGGAAGCCTAGCGGTTAAAACAGGAAGCCTAGCGGTTAAAACAGGAAGCCTAGCAGTTAAAACAGGAAGCCTAGCGGTTAAAACAGGAAGCCTAGCGGTTAAAACAGGAAGCATAGCGGTTGAAACAGGAAGCCTAGCGGTTGAAAAAGGAAGCCTAGCGGTTAAAACAGGAAGCCTAGCTGTTGAAACAGGAAGCCTAGCGGTTAAAACAGGAAGCCTTGCGGTTAAAACAGGAAGCATAGCGGTTGAAACAGGAAGCCTAGCGGTTGAAAAAGGAAGCCTAGCGGTTAAAACAGGAAGCCTAGCGGTTAAAACAGGAAGCCTAGCGGTTGAAACAGGAAGCCTAGCGGTTAAAACAGGAAGCCTAGCGGTTGAAACAGGAAGCCTAGCGGTTGAAAAAGGAAGCCTAGCGGTTAAAACAGGAAGCTTAGCAGTTGAAACAGGAAGCCTAGCGGTTAAAACAGGAAGCCTAGCGGTTGAAACAGGAAGCCTAGCGGTTGAAACAGGAAGCCTAGCGGTTGAAACAGGAATCCTAGCGGTTAAAACAGGAAGCCTAGCGGTTAAAACAGGAAGCCTAGCGGTTAAAACAGGAAGCCTAGCGGTTGAAAAAGGAAGCCTAGCGGTTAAAACAGGAAGCCTAGCGGTTAAAACAGGAAGCCTAGCGATTGAAACAGGAAGCCTAGCGGTTAAAACAGGAAGCCTAGCAGTTAAAACAGGAAGCCTAGCAGTTAAAACAGGAAGCCTAGCGGTTAAAACAGGAAGCATAGCGGTTGAAACAGGAAGCCTAGCGGTTGAAACAGGAAGCCTAGCGGTTAAAACAGGAAGCCTAGCAGTTGAAACAGGAAGCCTAGCGGTTAAAACAGGAAGCCTAGCGGTTGAAACAGGAAGCCTAGCGGTTGAAACAGGAAGCCTAGCGGTTGAAACAGGAATCCTAGCGGTTAAAACAGGAAGCCAAGCGGTTAAAACAGGAAGCCTAGCGGTTAAAACAGGAAGCCTAGCGGTTGAAAAAGGAAGCCTAGCGGTTGAAACAGGAAGCCTAGCGGTTAAAACAGGAAGCCTAGCGGTTGAAACAGGAAGCCTAGCGGTTAAAACAGGAAGCCTAGCGGTTGAAACAGGAAGCCTAGCGGTTAAAACAGGAAGCCTAGCAGTTAAAACAGGAAGCCTAGCGGTTAAAACAGGAAGCCCAGCGGTTAAAACAGGAAGCCTAGCGGTTAAAACAGGAAGCCTAGCGGTTGAAACAGGAAGCCTAGCGGTTGAAACAGGAAGCCTAGCGGTTGAAACAGGAAGCCTAGCGGTTAAAACAGGAAGCCTAGCGGTTAAAACAGGAAGCCTAGCGGTTAAAACAGGAAGCCTAGCGGTTAAAACAGGAAGCCTAGCGGTTAAAACAGGAAGCCTAGCGGTTAAAACGTGAAGAAACGTGGAAACTGAAACCTGTGAATTTCTGACTCATTTGACAGCCTCGTTTATCTGTTTCAATAGTAGGACTACTATTAGCCTGTTGGTCAGGTCATTCAGAGTGTATGTCGATGTTTCTCCTATCATTTTTCACACATGGCGTCTTTCCTTTGCTGGGTGGGCTGTTAGACCCACTTATCCAGGCACCACTGAACACCCCTCCACTCCCCCGAGAGATGGAGCACCAGCACCACTGAAAACCCATCCACTCCCCCGAGAGATGGAGCACCAGCAGCACTGAACACCCCTCCACTCCCCCGAGAGATGGAGCACCAGCAGCACTGAACACCCCTCCACTCCCCCGAGAGATGGAGCACCAGCAGCACTGAACACCCCTCCACTCCCCCGAGAGATGGAGCACCAGCAGCACTGAACACCCCTCCACTCCCCCGAGAGGTGGAGCACCAGCAGCACTGAACACCCCTCCACTCCCCCGAGAGATGGAGCACCAGCAGCACTGAACACCCCTCCACTCCCCCGAGAGGTGGAGCACCAGCAGCACTGAACACCCCTCCACACCCCCGAGAGATGGAGCACCAGCAGCACTGAACACCCCTCCACTCCCCCGAGAGGTGGAGCACCAGCAGCACTGAACACCCCTCCACTCCCCCGAGAGGTGGAGCACCAGCAACACTGAACACCCCTCCACTCCCCCGAGAGATGGAGCACCAGCAGCACCAGACTCCTTGGACAGAGGAGAAGGAATGGAAGGAGGAGGAAGAGGAGTGCACAGAGGAGGAAGATAAGAGGAGGAGAAACTAGATGATTTCCTGTAGCTAGGTTTTCCACTCGGTTGGCCTCTAAAAAATGAAAGGAAAGAAGATTTACCCTTCACACGTACCTTGAAGATACAGTAAAGAGGGAAGAGGGGTCTCTGCCCTCGCATCTATCACAGTTACTTCAAACTGACTGACAGGGCGGGGAGAGAGAGAGAGAGAGAGAGAGAGAGAGAGAGAGATAGAGAGATAGAGAGAGAGAGAGAGAGAGAGAGAGAGACAGAGACAGAGACAGAGACAGAGACAGAGACAGAGACAGAGACAGAGACAGAGACAGAGACAGAGACAGAGACAGAGACAGAGACAGAGAGAAGAGACTATACAGTAGACTATATGATTACAGACATTGACCCTTTCTCTCTCAGCTCATTCACCGTCAAGCCACTAACACCTCTGTCTGTTCACATCCAAATTACGTCGTTCCTCAAAAGAACAGACATGGAAACAACCACAGATTCACAGTCCAGTGAGCTGCACAACATCAGAAACTCATACAGATGGAACAGCACAGAAGAATACCAGAAAGCAACCAGTAACCAAAACATCCAAACACTCTTAGATAACTTTCTGGATACCACATCCACTCACAGTAAAGAAGGCATCAATCTAGCAGTCAAAAACATCAACTATATATTCAGGCAAACGGCAAAAGAAGCACAGCTGAAATGTATAACAAAATAAATAAATAAAAAGACCACAGATGACTGATTTGATGCAGATTGTAAAAATAATCCATGAACACAAACAAATTCTGGCAAAATTGGAGAGAAAAAATAAATAAAATAAAAACAAGAGGAATTAGCGATACAAAATGGTGACATATGGAAACCCATTTTAAAACACTCTACAACACCGTTCAAATTGACACAAACGCAGAACAAATTCATGAGAAGTTGAACGGATTCGAAAAGCTATAAAGGACAATCAAAATCCATTGGACCCAATTACTGACCAGGAGCTCAATAAGAAACTACAGGCCATTAAAGACTCCCCAATTACTGACCAGGAGCTCTAGAAGAAACTACAGGCCATTAAAGACTCCCCAATTACTGACCAGGAGCTCTATAAGAAACTACAGGCCATTAAAGACTCCCCAATTACTGACCAGGAGCTCAATAAGAAACTACAGGCCATTAAAGACTCCCCAATTACTGACCAGGAGCTCTATAAGAAACTACAGGCCATTAAAGACTCCCCAATTACTGACCAGGACCTCTAGAAGAAACTACAGGCCATTAAAGACTCCCCAATTACTGACCAGGAGCTCTATAAGAAACTACAGGCCATTAAAGACTCCCCAATTACTGACCAGGAGCTCTAGAAGAAACTACAGGCCATTAAAGACTCCCCAATTACTGACCAGGAGCTCTATAAGAAACTACAGGCCATTAAAGACTCCCCAATTACTGACCTGGAGCTCTATAAGAAACTACAGGCCATTAAAGACTCCCCAATTACTGACCAGGAGCTCTATAAAAAAACTACAGGCCATTAAAGACTCCCCAATTACTGACCAGGAGCTCTATAAGAAACTACAGGCCATTAAAGACTCCCCAATTACTGATCAAGAGCTCTATAAGAAACTACAGGCCATTAAAGACTCCCCAATTACTGACCAGGAGCTCTATAAGAAACTACAGGCCATTAAAGACTCCCCAACTACTGACCAGGAGCTCTATAAGAAACTACAGGCCATTAAAGACTCCACAATTACTGACCAGGAGCTTTATAAGAAACTACAGGCCATTAAAGACTCCCCAATTACTGACCAGGAGCTCTATAAGAAACTACAGGCCATTAAAGACTCCCCAATTACTGACCAGGAGCTCTATAAGAAACTACAGAACATTAAAGACTCCCCAATTACTGACCAGGAGCTCAATAAGAAACTACAGGCAATTAAAGACTCCCCAATTACTGACCAGGAGCTCTAGAAGAAACTACAGGCCATTAAAGACTCCCCAATTACTGACCAGGACCTCTATAAGAAACTACAGGCCATTAAAGACTCCCCAATTACTGACCAGGAGCTCTATAAGAAACTACAGGCCATTAAAGACTCCCCAATTACTGACCAGGAGCTCAATAAGAAACTACAGGCCATTAAATACTCCCCAATTACTGACCAGGACCTCTATAAGAAACTACAGGCCATTAAAGACTCCCCAATTACTGACCAGGAGCTCTATAAGAAACTACAGGCCATTAAAGACTCCCCAATTACTGACCAGGAGCTCAATAAAAAACTACAGGCCATTAAAGACTCCCCAATTACTGACCAGGAGCTCAATAAGAAACTACAGGCCATTAAATACTCCCCAATTACTGACCAGGACCTCTAGAAGAAACTACAGGCCATTAAAGACTCCCCAATTACTGACCAGGAGCTCTATAAGAAACTACAGGCCATTAAAGACTCCCCAATTACTGACCAGGACCTCTAGAAGAAACTACAGGCCATTAAAGACTCCCCAATTACTGACCAGGAGCTCTATAAGAAACTACAGGCCATTAAAGACTCCCCAATTACTGACCTGGAGCTCTATAAGAAACTACATGCCATTAAAGACTCCCCAATTACTGACCAGGAGCTCTATAAGAAACTACAGGCCATTAAAGACTCCCCAATTACTGACCAGGAGCTCTATAAGAAACTACAGGCCATTAAAGACTCCCCAATTACTGACCAGGAGCTCAATAAGAAACTACAGGCCATTAAATACTCCCCAATTACTGACCAGGACCTCTATAAGAAACTACAGGCCATTAAAGACTCCCCAATTACTGACCAGGAGCTCTATAAGAAACTACAGGCCATTAAAGACTCCCCAATTACTGACCAGGAGCTCAATAAAAAACTACAGGCCATTAAAGACTCCCCAATTACTGACCAGGAGCTCTATAAGTGTAATGACGCTCCAGGAGAGTGAGGATCCATTTGCAGTTTTATTACAATCTGGGTCGTACAAACAGGGTCAATCGCCAGCAGACACAACAGTAGGGATAAGGCAACTCGTAATCCAGGTACAGGCATAAGGTCAGGGCAGGCAGCAAGCTTACAAAAATCAGTCCAGTAAAGAATATAGTCCAGGGCAGGCAGCAAAGAATCAAGGAGGGAAAAACAGTCCAGAGTAAATCCACGGGCAGACAGACACAGGCGAAAACGCTCAGAAATGATCACCAGGGTAAACAAGACTTCGCAAAGAGAGAGAGTTTGAGAGCACCTAAATAGTCTACTGATGGGAGTCAGGTGCAACGGTAATCAGAGCCAGGTATGTGGGAAATGTAGTTCAGGGGTTTAATACTCAGGAGAGGGTTCCCTCTGGTGGTGAGCAGGAGGAACAGCGGGAGTCTCGTTTGTGACAGAGCCCCCCCCCTGCGAGCGGCTCCTGAGCGAAGAGGCGAACGACGCCGGGGTCTTCCTCGAGGTCGGGGGGCCGGTTTCTCCGGGTGCGTCCTATGGAACTCAGTCATGAGTGCGGGGTCGAGTATGTCCTCTGTATTAACCCAGGATCGCTCTTCCGGTCCGTACCCCTCCCAATCCACCAGATATTGGAGGAGCCTGCCCCGGCGTCTGGAATCGAGGAGATCTCGAACCTGATATGCCTCCTCGCCGTCCACCAAGATGGGTGGGAGGCCCTGATCACTGGTCTGCTCCTCCTCCTCCGCTCTCGGACCACCAGCGGGTTTGAGAAGTGATACATGAAAAGTGGGAGAGATACGATAATTAGAGGGTAATGCCAAACGGAAGGAAACTGGTGTAATCTGTTTAACAATTTGGAAGGGACCTACATACCTGGGACTGAGTTTCTTGCAAGGAAGTCTGAGGCGTAGGTCTCGAGTGGATAGCCAGACCCATTGACCTGGAGTATATTCGGGATTGGGGCGACGGTGACGATTGGCCTGCAACTTCTGTCTCCTGACAGCACGTAGCAAGTGGGTGTGAGCCTGACTCCAGATGTCCTCGCTTCTCTGGAGCCAGTCGTTGACAGAGGGTACCTCGGTGGGTTCCCCTGACCATGGAAATAGGGGAGGTTGGAAGCCCATTACACATTGGAATGGAGTTAGACCGGTGGAGGGTTTCTGGAGTGAGTTCTGTGCATACTCCGCCCACATGAGGAATCGACTCCAGTCTGCTTGGTTCTGATGACAGTAGGCTCTGAGAAACCGGGTGATCTCCTGATTGAGGCGTTCTGTCTGACCATTAGATTGTGGGTGATATCCTGAAGTGAGGCTAATGTTGATGTTGAGTTGTTGGAAGAATGCTGACCATACTCTGGATGTGAATTGGGGCCCCCGGTCCGACACGATGTCCTCAGGCAGGCCATAGAAGCGAAACACAAGGTTGCACATGAGTTCGGCTGTTTCCAATGCTGTGGGCAGTTTGGGAAGTGGAATCAACCGGCAGGCCTTGGAGAAGCGATCTATGACAGTGAGTATTGTGGTGTTCCCATTGGACTTGGGAAGATCGG
Organism: Coregonus lavaretus; assembly: GCF_964263955.1. Lineage (NCBI taxonomy): Eukaryota > Metazoa > Chordata > Actinopteri > Salmoniformes > Salmonidae > Coregonus > Coregonus lavaretus. Next base: position 47,176 of record NW_028156570.1, read on the forward strand.
TAATAAAGTCTATGGCAAGATGGGACCATGGTCGGTGGGGAACTGGCAGTGGTTGCAGTAGGCCCGATGGTAGTTGTCTGAGATGTTTTCTTGTGTTACAGGTGGTGCATTCGTTAATGAATTTTATTGTGTCTGCCCGCAAGGTTGGCCACCAAAAGCTGTTCTGAAGCAGGTGAACAGTGGCAGCGATTCCAGGATGACCGGAGCTGAGTACGGAGTGAACTTGCTGTAGCACTTTCTGACAGAGATCCTGAGGTACAAAAGTTTTGTTAGCGGGGCATTCGGGAGGAGGGGTCTTTTGTGAATTGGCCTGGGTGAGCTCTGTCATGATGTCCCACTGAATAGGGGCCACGATTAATGACTCAGGAAGCAGGGTTTCCTTGGATTCAGTGGGAACTACGCCGTCGTGTTGGCGTGATAATGCGTCTGCTTTGGTGTTCTTTGAACCGGGACGATAGGTAACGGTGAAGTCAAATCGTGTAAAGAAGAGAGCCCACCTCGCTTGTCTGGGATTCAGTCTCTTGGCAGATCGCAAGTATTCCAGATTCTTGTGGTCAGTTAGAATCACAAACGGGTGTTTAGCTCCCTCCAGCCAATGACGCCACTCCTCCATAGCTGCTTTCATGGCCAACAGTTCTCGGTTACCGACGTCGTAGTTCTGTTCGGCTGGACTAAGTTTGCGGGAGTAATAGGCGCACGGATAGAGCTTGAGTGGGGATCCGTGCCGCTGTGAGAGGATGGCTCCAATGCCCGTATTAGAAGCGTCCACCTCAACTGTAAACGGGATTTCAGGATTAGGGTGGTGGAGGATGGGGGCAGATGTGAAACGTGACTTGAGTTCTGAGAAAGCCTCCTGTGCTGTAGTTGACCAGGTGAGGTGTGGTGCATTTCTCTTAGTCATAGAGGTTAAGGGAGAGGCTACCGAGCTGAAATTCCTGATGAAGCGTCGGTAGAAGTTCGCAAATCCCAAGAAGCGTTGTAACTCCTTTAAGGTTACTGGCAGTGGCCAGTCTAGAACGGCCTTGACCTTCTTCTCGTCCATGGCGACTCCCTCCTGGTTGATGATGTAGCCCAAGAAAGACGTGGAAGTCTGGTGAAATTCGCACTTCTCTGCTTTGGCGTATAATTGGTGATCAATGAGTCGTTGTAATACTGTTCTCACGTGTTGCACGTGTTCCTCATAGGTGTTGGAATAGACGAGAATGTCATTGATGTAAACAATTACCCAACGATTAAGCATGTCCCGAAAGACGTCATTGATAAACGACTGAAATACGGACAGACTATTGGACAGCCCGAAAGGCATCACCAAATACTCATAGTGCCCAGTGCTGGTAGAGAAGGCTGTCTTCCATTCATCACCGTCCCGGATGCGAATGAGATTGTAGGCGCTGCGGAGGTCCAGTTTGGAGAAGTACTTGGCTTTGCGGAGTTGTTCTAGGGCAGCTGGTACCAGCGGTAAAGGATATCGAAACTTGACGGTGATGTCGTTGAGACCCCGGTAGTCGATACAAGGGCGTAGGCCACCGTCTTTTTTTTTAACAAAGAAGAAGCCAGAGGCTGCAGGTGATGTCGACGTTCTAATGAACCCCTTCGAAAGTTCCTCCTCGATGTAGTTGTTCATGGCTTCTGATTCGGGTTGTGATAGGGGGAAGATTCGGCCCTTAGGTGGTGTTGTGCCTGGTAATAGTTCGATGGAACAGTCGCTTGATCGGTGGGAGGGGAGTTCCATCGCCTTGGTCTTGCTAAAAGCTTCGATGAGGTCAGAGTATTCAATGGGAAGAGTGGGGAAAAGGACCGGCTCGTCCTTTAGCGTGACGGTCTGAATGGAGAGTGAAGGGCTGCCAGTTAAGCAGTTGGAGTGACATGACGGGTCCCATTTGATGATACGACCCTCCCTCCATGAGATGAGGGGATTTTGTTGACGTAGCCAGGGGAGTCCAAGAATAACCGGGTTATGAGGTGATGAGATGACGTAGAAACGAATTACCTCAGTGTGAAGGGTACCGGTCTGTAGTTGAAGGTCCACGGTGGTGTGCAGGACCCTCCCATCGCCGAGAGGCCGTCCATCTAGCGCCTCCACTGCCAATTGAGAGTTACAGGAGATTAATGGGAGTTGTTGTTGTTGGGCAAACTCGTGAGACATAAAGTTCCCGGCTGCTCCTGAGTCTAATAGAGCTGATGTGGATATATGATTGCCCTCTAGAGATAATACTATAGGTACTTTGATGCAAGAACTGGAATGATGTGCTTGAACACAAGGACTCACCGAAGAGGGATTACGAGGAGGTGGTCTTGTGGGGCAAAACGCCCTCAGATGGCCCGGTTGACCACAATAGAGGCAGAGATGTTGACGTATGCGGCGTTCTCGTTCTTCCGGAGTCAGGTGAGTATATCCGAGCTGCATGGGTTCAGTTTGAGACAGAGTGACCGGGTATTGTGTGCTGGTGGGTACCGTTCTGAGTGGACGACGTGAACGAATCAGATTGTCAATCTGAATGGTTAGTTCGATGAATTGATTCAGCGATTTCCCTTCATCTCGGCAGGCCAGTTCAGATTGCAACTCCAAGCTGAGTCCCTTGCGAAAGAGCAGTTTAAGTGTGCTCTCCACCCAGTCGGTTTGAGCTGCTAGAGTGCGAAATGTCAAAGCATATTCTGCTGCGGTATTCCTGCCCTGGCTCAACGCAAGTAGTCGGTCATCAGCTCTCATACCTCCCTCCGGGTGTTCAAATATTTCCCGGAAGCGTTGAAGAAAGGTACCAAACGATGGAAAAGCAGTGCCATCCTCTCTCCAAACCGCCGTCACCCACTCTAACGCCTTGTCAGCGAGGAGTGAGCATACCAAGGAAATCTTGCTGGCATCGGTGACATACATAGCTGGTTGTTGATCAATGAATAATGAACATTGCAGTAGAAATCCCTTACTTTTAGTTGGGTTGCCGTCGAACTTATCAGGGAGAGCCAGACGTGGGTTAACTGTGAGTGACGGTGGTGGAGAAGCGCCCACACTCGCGTTCGGTGGAGGAGGGGCTGGGTTCGTTAGCGACACCGGCAACCTCTGTAGCGTCCTGACGAGTTCCTCTGTTACTGTAGTTAAATGGGTTAACTGCTGTTGATGAATGGCGAGTTGGTGAGCTTGAGTGGAGATCTCCGTGGACATCTGAACCAGAGCTGCTGGATCGTGTGTTGGCGAAGTCTTCTGTAATGACGCTCCAGGAGAGTGAGGATCCATTTGCAGTTTTATTACAATCTGGGTCGTACAAACAGGGTCAATCGCCAGCAGACACAACAGTAGGGATAAGGCAACTCGTAATCCAGGTACAGGCATAAGGTCAGGGCAGGCAGCAAGCTTACAAAAATCAGTCCAGTAAAGAATATAGTCCAGGGCAGGCAGCAAAGAATCAAGGAGGGAAAAACAGTCCAGAGTAAATCCACGGGCAGACAGACACAGGCGAAAACGCTCAGAAATGATCACCAGGGTAAACAAGACTTCGCAAAGAGAGAGAGTTTGAGAGCACCTAAATAGTCTACTGATGGGAGTCAGGTGCAACGGTAATCAGAGCCAGGTATGTGGGAAATGTAGTTCAGGGGTTTAATACTCAGGAGAGGGTTCCCTCTGGTGGTGAGCAGGAGGAACAGCGGGAGTCTCGTTTGTGACAATAAGAAACTACAGGCCATTAAAGACTCCCCAATTACTGACCAGGAGCTCTATAAGAAACTACAGGCCATTAAAGACTCCCCAATTACTGACCAGGAGCTCTATAAGAAACTACAGGCCATTAAAGACTCCCCAATTACTGACCAGGAGCTCTATAAGAAACTACAGGCCATTAAAGACTCCCCAATTACTGACCAGGAGCTCTATAAGAAACTACAGGCCATTAAAGACTCCCCAATTACTGACCAGGAGCTCTATAAGAAACTACAGGCCATTAAAGACTCCCCAATTACTGACCAGGAGCTCTAGAAGAAACTACAGGCCATTAAAGACTCCCCAATTACTGACCAGGAGCTCTAGAAGAAACTACAGGCCATTAAAGACTCACAATTACTGACCAGGAGCTCTATAATAAAGTACAGGCCATTAAAGACTCCCCAATTACTGACCAGGAGCTCTATAAGAAACGACAGGCCATTAAAGACTCCCCAATTACTGACCAGGAGCTCTATAAGAAACTACAGGCCATTAAAGACTCCCCAATTACTGACCAGGACCTCTATAAGAAACTACAGGCCATTAAAGACTCCCCAATTACTGACCTGGAGCTCTATAAGAAACTACAGGCCATTAAAGACTCCCCAATTACTGACCAGGAGCTCTATAAGAAACTACAGGCCATTAAAGACTACCCAATTACTGACCAGGACCTCTATAAGAAACTACAGGCCATTAAAGACTCCCCAATTACTGACCTGGAGCTCTATAAGAAACTACAGGCCATTAAAGACTCCCCAATTACTGACCAGGAGCTCTATAAGAAACTACAGGCCATTAAAGACTCCCCAATTACTGACCAGGAGCTCTATAAGAAACTACAGGCCATTAAAGACTCCCCAATTACTGACCAGGACCTCTATAAGAAACTACAGGCCATTAAAGACTCCCCAATTACTGACCAGGAGCTCTAGAAGAAACTACAGGCCATTAAAGACTCCCCAATTACTGACCAGGAGCTCTATAAGAAACTACAGGCCATTAAAGACTCCCCAATTACTGACCAGGAGCTCTATAAGAAACTACAGGCCATTAAAGACTCCCCAATTACTGACCAGGAGCTCTATAAGAAACTACAGGACATTAAAGACTCCCCAATTACTGACCAGGACCTCTATAAGAAACTACAGGCCATTAAAGACTACCCAATTACTGACCAGGACCTCTATAAGAAACTACAGGCCATTAAAGACTCCCCAATTACTGACCTGGAGCTCTATAAGAAACTACAGGCCATTAAAGACTCCCCAATTACTGACCAGGAGCTCTATAAGAAACTACAGGCCATTAAAGACTCCCCAATTACTGACCAGGAGCTCTATAAGAAACTACAGGCCATTAAAGACTCCCCAATTACTGACCAGGACCTCTATAAGAAACTACAGGCCATTAAAGACTCCCCAATTACTGACCAGGACCTCTATAAGAAACTACAGGCCATTAAAGACTCCCCAATTACTGACCTGGAGCTCTATAAGAAACTACAGGCCATTAAAGACTCCCCAATTACTGACCAGGAGCTCTATAAGAAACTACAGGCCATTAAAGACTCCCCAATTACTGACCAGGAGCTCTATAAGAAACTACAGGACATTAAAGACTCCCCAATTACTGACCAGGACCTCTATAAGAAACTACAGGCCATTAAAGACTCCCCAATTACTGACCAGGACCTCTATAAGAAACTACAGGCCATTAAAGACTCCCCAATTACTGACCTGGAGCTCTATAAGAAACTACAGGCCATTAAAGACTCCCCATTTACTGACCAGGAGCTCTATAAGAAACTACAGGCCATTAAAGACTCCCCAATTACTGACCAGGACCTCTATAAGAAACTACAGGCCATTAAAGACTCCCCAATTACTGACCTGGAGCTCTATAAGAAACTACAGGCCATTAAAGACTCCCCAATTACTGACCAGGAGCTCTATAAGAAACTACAGGCCATTAAAGACTCCCCAATTACTGACCAGGAGCTCTATAAGAAACTACAGGCCATTAAAGACTACCCAATTACTGACCAGGACCTCTATAAGAAACTACAGGCCATTAAAGACTCCCCAATTACTGACCAGGAGCTCTAGAAGAAACTACAGGCCATTAAAGACTCCCCAATTACTGACCAGGAGCTCTATAAGAAACTACAGGCCATTAAAGACTCCCCAATTACTGACCAGGAGCTCTATAAGAAACTACAGGCCATTAAAGACTCCCCAATTACTGACCAGGAGCTCTATAAGAAACTACAGGCCATTAAAGACTCCCCAATTACTGACCAGGAGCTATATAAGAAACTACAGGCCATTAAAGACTCCCCAATTACTGACCAGGACCTCTATAAGAAACTACAGGCCATTAAAGACTCCCCAATTACTGACCTGGAGCTCTATAAGAAACTACAGGCCATTAAAGACTCCCCAAATACTGACCAGGAACTCTATAAGAAACTACAGGCCATTAAAGACTCCCCAATTACTGACCAGGAGCTCTATAAGAAACTACAGGCCATTAAAGACTCCCCAATTACTGACCAGGACCTCTATAAGAAACTACAGGCCATTAAAGACTCCCCAATTACTGACCAGGAGCTCTAGAAGAAACTACAGGCCATTAAAGACTCCCCAATTACTGACCAGGAGCTCTATAAGAAACTACAGGCCATTAAAGACTCCCCAATTACTGACCAGGAGCTCTATAAGAAACTACAGGCCATTAAAGACTCCCCAATTACTGACCAGGAGCTCTATAAGAAACTACAGGCCATTAAAGACTCCCCAATTACTGACCAGGAGCTCTATAAGAAACTACAGGCCATTAAAGACTCCCCAATTACTGACCAGGAGCTCTATAAGAAACTACAGGCCATTAAAGACTCCCCAATTACTGACCAGGAGCTCTATAAGAAACTACAGGACATTAAAGACTCCCCAATTACTGACCAGGACCTCTATAAGAAACTACAGGCCATTAAAGACTCCCCAATTACTGACCAGGACCTCTATAAGAAACTACAGGCCATTAAAGACTCCCCAATTACTGACCTGGAGCTCTATAAGAAACTACAGGCCATTAAAGACTCCCTAATTACTGACCAGGAGCTCTATAAGAAACTACAGGCCATTAAAGAATCCCCAATTACTGACCAGGACCTCTATAAGAAACTACAGGCCATTAAAGACTCCCCAATTACTGACCTGGAGCTCTATAAGAAACTACAGGCCATTAAAGACTCCCCAATTACTGACCAGGAGCTCTATAAGAAACTACAGGCCATTAAAGACTCCCCAATTACTGACCAGGAGCTCTATAAGAAACTACAGGCCATTAAAGACTCCCCAATTACTGACCAGGACCTCTATAAGAAACTACAGGCCATTAAAGACTCCCCAATTACTGACCAGGAGCTCTAGAAGAAACTACAGGCCATTAAAGACTCCCCAATTACTGACCAGGAGCTCTATAAGAAACTACAGGCCATTAAAGACTCCCCAATTACTGACCAGGAGCTCTATAAGAAACTACAGGCCATTAAAGACTCCCCAATTACTGACCAGGAGCTCTATAAGAAACTACAGGCCATTAAAGACTCCCCAATTACTGACCAGGAGCTATATAAGAAACTACAGGCCATTAAAGACTCCCCAATTACTGAACAGGACCTCTATAAGAAACTACAGGCCATTAAAGACTCCCCAATTACTGACCTGGAGCTCTATAAGAAACTACAGGCCATTAAAGACTCCCCAAATACTGACCAGGAGCTCTATAAGAAACTACAGGCCATTAAAGACTCCCCAATTACTGACCAGGAGCTCTATAAGAAACTACAGGCCATTAAAGACTCCCCAATTACTGACCAGGACCTCTATAAGAAACTACAGGCCATTAAAGACTCCCCAATTACTGACCAGGAGCTCTAGAAGAAACTACAGGCCATTAAAGACTCCCCAATTACTGACCAGGAGCTCTATAAGAAACTACAGGCCATTAAAGACTCCCCAATTACTGACCAGGAGCTCTATAAGAAACTACAGGCCATTAAAGACTCCCCAATTACTGACCAGGAGCTCTATAAGAAACTACAGGCCATTAAAGACTCCCCAATTACTGACCAGGAGCTCTATAAGAAACTACAGGCCATTAAAGACTCCCCAATTACTGACCAGGACCTCTATAAGAAACTACAGGCCATTAAAGACTCCCCAATTACTGACCAGGAGCTCTATAAGAAACTACAGGCCATTAAAGACTACCCAATTACTGACCAGGACCTCTATAAGAAACTACAGGCCATTAAAGACTCCCCAATTACTGACCAGGACCTCTAGAAGAAACTACAGGCCATTAAAGACTCCCCAATTACTGACCAGGAGCTCTATAAGAAACTACAGGCCATTAAAGACTCCCCAATTACTGACCAGGAGCTCTATAAGAAACTACAGGCCATTAAAGACTCCCCAATTACTGACCAGGAGCTCTATAAGAAACTACAGGCCATTAAAGACTCCCCAATTACTGACCAGGAGCTCTATAAGAAACTAAAGGCCATTAAAGACTCCCCAATTACTGACCAGGAGCTCTAGAAGAAACTACAGGCCATTAAAGACTCCCCAATTACTGACCAGGAGCTCTAGGAGAAACTACAGGCCATTAAAGACTCACAATTACTGACCAGGAGCTCTATAATAAAGTACAGGCCATTAAAGACTCCCCAATTACTGACCAGGAGCTCTATAAGAAACTACAGGCCATTAAAGACTCCCCAATTACTGACCAGGAGCTCTATAAGAAACTACAGGCCATTAAAGACTCCCCAATTACTGACCAGGACCTCTATAAGAAACTACAGGCCATTAAAGACTCCCCAATTACTGACCTGGAGCTCTATAAGAAACTACAGGCCATTAAAGACTCCCCAATTACTGACCAGGAGCTCTATAAGAAACTACAGGCCATTAAAGACTCCCCAATTACTGACCAGGACCTCTATAAGAAACTACAGGCCATTAAAGACTCCCCAATTACTGACCTGGAGCTCTATAAGAAACTACAGGCCATTAAAGTCTCCCCAATTACTGACCAGGAGCTCTATAAGAAACTACAGGCCATTAAAGACTCCCCAATTACTGACCAGGAGCTCTATAAGAAACTACAGGCCATTAAAGACTCCCCAATTACTGACCAGGACCTCTATAAGAAACTACAGGCCATTAAAGACTCCCCAATTACTGACCAGGAGCTCTAGAAGAAACTACAGGCCATTAAAGACTCCCCAATTACTGACCAGGAGCTCTATAAGAAACTACAGGCCATTAAAGACTCCCCAATTACTGACCAGGAGCTCTATAAGAAACTACAGGCCATTAAAGACTCCCCAATTACTGACCAGGACATCTATTAGAAACTACAGGCCATTAAAGACTCCCCAATTACTGACCAGGACCTCTATAAGAAACTACAGGCCATTAAAGACTCCCCAATTACTGACCTGGAGCTCTATAAGAAACTACAGGCCATTAAAGACTCCCCAATTACTGACCAGGAGCTCTATAAGAAACTACAGGCCATTAAAGACTCCCCAATTACTGACCAGGAGCTCTATAAGAAACTACAGGCCATTAAAGACTCCCCAATTACTGACCAGGACCTCTATAAAAAACTACAGGCCATTAAAGACTCCCCAATTACTGACCTGGAGCTCTATAAGAAACTACAGGCCATTAAAGACTCCCCAATTACTGACCAGGAGCTCTATAAGAAACTACAGGCCATTAAAGACTCCCCAATTACTGACCAGGACCTCTATAAGAAACTACAGGCCATTAAAGACTCCCCAATTACTGACCTGGAGCTCTATAAGAAACTACAGGCCATTAAAGACTCCCCAATTACTGACCAGGAGCTCTATAAGAAACTACAGGCCATTAAAGACTCCCCAATTACTGACCAGGAGCTCTATAAGAAACTACAGGCCATTAAAGACTCCCCAATTACTGACCAGGACCTCTATAAGAAACTACAGGCCATTAAAGACTCCCCAATTACTGACCAGGAGCTCTAGAAGAAACTACAGGCCATTAAAGACTCCCCAATTACTGACCAGGAGCTCTATAAGAAACTACAGGCCATTAAAGACTCCCCAATTACTGACCAGGAGCTCTATAAGAAACTACAGGCCATTAAAGACTCCCCAATTACTGACCAGGAGCTCTATAAGAAACTACAGGCCATTAAAGACTCCCCAATTACTGACCAGGAGCTCTATAAGAAACTACAGGCCATTAAAGACTCCCCAATTACTGACCAGGAGCTCTATAAGAAACTACAGGCCATTAAAGACTCCCCAATTACTGACCAGGAGCTCTATAAGAAATTACAGGCCATTAAAGACTCCCCAATTACTGACCAGGACCTCTATAAGAAACTACAGGCCATTAAAGACTCCCCAATTACTGACCAGGAGCTCTAGAAGAAACTACAGGCCATTAAAGACTCCCCAATTACTGACCAGGAGCTCTATAAGAAACTACAGGCCATTAAAGACTCCCCAATTACTGACCAGGAGCTCTATAAGAAACTACAGGCCATTAAAGACTCCCCAATTACTGACCAGGAGCTCTATAAGAAACTACAGGCCATTAAAGACTCCCCAATTACTGACCAGGAGCTATATAAGAAACTACAGGCCATTAAAGACTCCCCAATTACTGAACAGGACCTCTATAAGAAACTACAGGCCATTAAAGACTCCCCAATTACTGACCTGGAGCTCTATAAGAAACTACAGGCCATTAAAGACTCCCCAAATACTGACCAGGAGCTCTATAAGAAACTACAGGCCATTAAAGACTCCCCAATTACTGACCAGGAGCTCTATAAGAAACTACAGGCCATTAAAGACTCCCCAATTACTGACCAGGACCTCTATAAGAAACTACAGGCCATTAAAGACTCCCCAATTACTGACCAGGAGCTCTAGAAGAAACTACAGGCCATTAAAGACTCCCCAATTACTGACCAGGAGCTCTATAAGAAACTACAGGCCATTAAAGACTCCCCAATTACTGACCAGGAGCTCTATAAGAAACTACAGGCCATTAAAGACTCCCCAATTACTGACCAGGAGCTCTATAAGAAACTACAGGCCATTAAAGACTCCCCAATTACTGACCAGGAGCTCTATAAGAAACTACAGGCCATTAAAGACTCCCCAATTACTGACCAGGACCTCTATAAGAAACTACAGGCCATTAAAGACTCCCCAATTACTGACCAGGAGCTCTATAAGAAACTACAGGCCATTAAAGACTACCCAATTACTGACCAGGACCTCTATAAGAAACTACAGGCCATTAAAGACTCCCCAATTACTGACCAGGACCTCTAGAAGAAACTACAGGCCATTAAAGACTCCCCAATTACTGACCAGGAGCTCTATAAGAAACTACAGGCCATTAAAGACTCCCCAATTACTGACCAGGAGCTCTATAAGAAACTACAGGCCATTAAAGACTCCCCAATTACTGACCAGGAGCTCTATAAGAAACTACAGGCCATTAAAGACTCCCCAATTACTGACCAGGAGCTCTATAAGAAACTAAAGGCCATTAAAGACTCCCCAATTACTGACCAGGAGCTCTAGAAGAAACTACAGGCCATTAAAGACTCCCCAATTACTGACCAGGAGCTCTAGGAGAAACTACAGGCCATTAAAGACTCACAATTACTGACCAGGAGCTCTATAATAAAGTACAGGCCATTAAAGACTCCCCAATTACTGACCAGGAGCTCTATAAGAAACTACAGGCCATTAAAGACTCCCCAATTACTGACCAGGAGCTCTATAAGAAACTACAGGCCATTAAAGACTCCCCAATTACTGACCAGGACCTCTATAAGAAACTACAGGCCATTAAAGACTCCCCAATTACTGACCTGGAGCTCTATAAGAAACTACAGGCCATTAAAGACTCCCCAATTACTGACCAGGAGCTCTATAAGAAACTACAGGCCATTAAAGACTCCCCAATTACTGACCAGGACCTCTATAAGAAACTACAGGCCATTAAAGACTCCCCAATTACTGACCTGGAGCTCTATAAGAAACTACAGGCCATTAAAGTCTCCCCAATTACTGACCAGGAGCTCTATAAGAAACTACAGGCCATTAAAGACTCCCCAATTACTGACCAGGAGCTCTATAAGAAACTACAGGCCATTAAAGACTCCCCAATTACTGACCAGGACCTCTATAAGAAACTACAGGCCATTAAAGACTCCCCAATTACTGACCAGGAGCTCTAGAAGAAACTACAGGCCATTAAAGACTCCCCAATTACTGACCAGGAGCTCTATAAGAAACTACAGGCCATTAAAGACTCCCCAATTACTGACCAGGAGCTCTATAAGAAACTACAGGCCATTAAAGACTCCCCAATTACTGACCAGGACATCTATTAGAAACTACAGGCCATTAAAGACTCCCCAATTACTGACCAGGACCTCTATAAGAAACTACAGGCCATTAAAGACTCCCCAATTACTGACCTGGAGCTCTATAAGAAACTACAGGCCATTAAAGACTCCCCAATTACTGACCAGGAGCTCTATAAGAAACTACAGGCCATTAAAGACTCCCCAATTACTGACCAGGAGCTCTATAAGAAACTACAGGCCATTAAAGACTCCCCAATTACTGACCAGGACCTCTATAAAAAACTACAGGCCATTAAAGACTCCCCAATTACTGACCTGGAGCTCTATAAGAAACTACAGGCCATTAAAGACTCCCCAATTACTGACCAGGAGCTCTATAAGAAACTACAGGCCATTAAAGACTCCCCAATTACTGACCAGGACCTCTATAAGAAACTACAGGCCATTAAAGACTCCCCAATTACTGACCTGGAGCTCTATAAGAAACTACAGGCCATTAAAGACTCCCCAATTACTGACCAGGAGCTCTATAAGAAACTACAGGCCATTAAAGACTCCCCAATTACTGACCAGGAGCTCTATAAGAAACTACAGGCCATTAAAGACTCCCCAATTACTGACCAGGACCTCTATAAGAAACTACAGGCCATTAAAGACTCCCCAATTACTGACCAGGAGCTCTAGAAGAAACTACAGGCCATTAAAGACTCCCCAATTACTGACCAGGAGCTCTATAAGAAACTACAGGCCATTAAAGACTCCCCAATTACTGACCAGGAGCTCTATAAGAAACTACAGGCCATTAAAGACTCCCCAATTACTGACCAGGAGCTCTATAAGAAACTACAGGCCATTAAAGACTCCCCAATTACTGACCAGGAGCTCTATAAGAAACTACAGGCCATTAAAGACTCCCCAATTACTGACCAGGAGCTCTATAAGAAACTACAGGCCATTAAAGACTCCCCAATTACTGACCAGGAGCTCTATAAGAAATTACAGGCCATTAAAGACTCCCCAATTACTGACCAGGACCTCTATAAGAAACTACAGGCCATTAAAGACTCCCCAATTACTGACCAGGAGCTCTAGAAGAAACTACAGGCCATTAAAGACTCCCCAATTACTGACCAGGAGCTCTATAAGAAACTACAGGCCATTAAAGACTCCCCAATTACTGACCAGGAGCTCTATAAGAAACTACAGGCCATTAAAGACTCCCCAATTACTGACCAGGAGCTCTATAAGAAACTACAGGCCATTAAAGACTCCCCAATTACTGACCAGGAGCTCTATAAGAAACTACAGGCCATTAAAGACTCCCCAATTACTGACCAGGACCTCTATAAGAAACTACAGGCCATTAAAGACTCCCCAATTACTGACCAGGAGCTCTATAAGAAACTACAGGCCATTAAAGACTACCCAATTACTGACCAGGACCTCTATAAGAAACTACAGGCCATTAAAGACTCCCCAATTACTGACCAGGACCTCTAGAAGAAACTACAGGCCATTAAAGACTCCCCAATTACTGACCAGGAGCTCTATAAGAAACTACAGGCCATTAAAGACTCCCCAATTACTGACCAGGAGCTCTATAAGAAACTACAGGCCATTAAAGACTCCCCAATTACTGACCAGGAGCTCTATAAGAAACTACAGGCCATTAAAGACTCCCCAATTACTGACCAGGAGCTCTATAAGAAACTAAAGGCCATTAAAGACTCCCCAATTACTGACCAGGAGCTCTAGAAGAAACTACAGGCCATTAAAGACTCCCCAATTACTGACCAGGAGCTCTAGGAGAAACTACAGGCCATTAAAGACTCACAATTACTGACCAGGAGCTCTATAATAAAGTACAGGCCATTAAAGACTCCCCAATTACTGACCAGGAGCTCTATAAGAAACTACAGGCCATTAAAGACTCCCCAATTACTGACCAGGAGCTCTATAAGAAACTACAGGCCATTAAAGACTCCCCAATTACTGACCAGGACCTCTATAAGAAACTACAGGCCATTAAAGACTCCCCAATTACTGACCTGGAGCTCTATAAGAAACTACAGGCCATTAAAGACTCCCCAATTACTGACCAGGAGCTCTATAAGAAACTACAGGCCATTAAAGACTCCCCAATTACTGACCAGGACCTCTATAAGAAACTACAGGCCATTAAAGACTCCCCAATTACTGACCTGGAGCTCTATAAGAAACTACAGGCCATTAAAGTCTCCCCAATTACTGACCAGGAGCTCTAGAAGAAACTACAGGCCATTAAAGACTCCCCAATTACTGACCAGGAGCTCTATAAGAAACTACAGGCCATTAAAGACTCCCCAATTACTGACCAGGAGCTCTATAAGAAACTACAGGCCATTAAAGACTCCCCAATTACTGACCAGGACATCTATAAGAAACTACAGGCCATTAAAGACTCCCCAATTACTGACCAGGACCTCTATAAGAAACTACAGGCCATTAAAGACTCCCCAATTACTGACCTGGAGCTCTATAAGAAACTACAGGCCATTAAAGACTCCCCAATTACTGACCAGGAGCTCTATAAGAAACTACAGGCCATTAAAGACTCCCCAATTACTGACCAGGAGCTCTATAAGAAACTACAGGCCATTAAAGACTCCCCAATTACTGACCAGGACCTCTATAAAAAACTACAGGCCATTAAAGACTCCCCAATTACTGACCTGGAGCTCTATAAGAAACTACAGGCCATTAAAGACTCCCCAATTACTGACCAGGAGCTCTATAAGAAACTACAGGCCATTAAAGACTCCCCAATTACTGACCAGGACCTCTATAAGAAACTACAGGCCATTAAAGACTCCCCAATTACTGACCTGGAGCTCTATAAGAAACTACAGGCCATTAAAGACTCCCCAATTACTGACCAGGAGCTCTATAAGAAACTACAGGCCATTAAAGACTCCCCAATTACTGACCAGGAGCTCTATAAGAAACTACAGGCCATTAAAGACTCCCCAATTACTGACCAGGACCTCTATAAGAAACTACAGGCCATTAAAGACTCCCCAATTACTGACCAGGAGCTCTAGAAGAAACTACAGGCCATTAAAGACTCCCCAATTACTGACCAGGAGCTCTATAAGAAACTACAGGCCATTAAAGACTCCCCAATTACTGACCAGGAGCTCTATAAGAAACTACAGGCCATTAAAGACTCCCCAATTACTGACCAGGAGCTCTATAAGAAACTACAGGCCATTAAAGACTCCCCAATTACTGACCAGGAGCTATATAAGAAACTACAGGCCATTAAAGACTCCCCAATTACTGACCAGGACCTCTATAAGAAACTACAGGCCATTAAAGACTCCCCAATTACTGACCTGGAGCTCTATAAGAAACTACAGGCCATTAAAGACTCCCCAAATACTGACCAGGAGCTCTATAAGAAAATACAGGCCATTAAAGACTCCCCAATTACTGACCAGGAGCTCTATAAGAAACTACAGGCCATTAAAGACTCCCCAATTACTGACCAGGAGCTCTATAAGAAACTACAGGCCATTAAAGACTCCCCAATTACTGACCAGGAGCTCTATAAGAAACTACAGGCCATTAAAGACTCCCCAATTACTGACCAGGAGCTCTATAAGAAACTACAGGCCATTAAAGACTCCCCAATTACTGACCAGGACCTCTATAAGAAACTACAGGCCATTAAAGACTCCCCAATTACTGACCAGGACCTCTATAAGAAACTACAGGCCATTAAAGACTCCCCAATTACTGACCAGGAGCTCTATAAGAAACTACAGGCCATTAAAGACTCCCCAATTACTGACCAGGAGCTCTATAAGAAACTACAGGCCATTAAAGACTCCCCAATTACTGACCAGGAGCTCTATAAAAAACTACAGGCCATTAAAGACTCCCCAATTACTGACCAGGAGCTCTATAAGAAACGACAGGCCATTAAAGACTCCCCAATTACTGACCAGGAGCTCTATAAGAAACTACAGGCCATTAAAGACTCCCCAATTACTGACCAGGAGCTCTATAAGAAACTACAGGCCATTAAAGACTCCCCAATTACTGACCAGGAGCTCTAGAAGAAACTACAGGCCATTAAAGACTCCCCAATTACTGACCAGGAGCTCTAGAAGAAACTACAGGCCATTAAAGACTCCCCAATTACTGACCAGGAGCTCTATAAGAAACTACAGGCCATTAAAGACTCCCCAATTACTGACCAGGACCTCTATAAGAAACTACAGGCCATTAAAGACTCCCCAATTACTGACCAGGAGCTCTAGAAGAAACTACAGGCCATTAAAGACTCCCCAAATACTGACCAGGAGCTCTATAAGAAACTACTGGCCATTAAAGACTCCCCAATTACTGACCAGGAGCTCTATAAGAAACTACAGGCCATTAAAGACTCCCCAATTACTGACCAGGAGCTCTATAAGAAACTACAGGCCATTAAAGACTCCCCAATTACTGACCAGGAGCTCTAGAAGAAACTACAGGCCATTAAAGACTCCCCAATTACTGACCAGGACCTCTAGAAGAAACTACAGGCCATTAAAGACTCCCCAATTACTGACCAGGAGCTCTATAAGAAACTACAGGCCATTAAAGACTCCCCAATTACTGACCAGGAGCTCTATAAGAAACTACAGGCCATTAAAGACTCCCCAATTACTGACCAGGACCTCTATAAGAAACTACAGGCCATTAAAGACTCCCCAATTACTGACCAGGAGCTCTATAAGAAACTACAGGCCATTAAAGACTCCCCAATTACTGACCAGGACCTCTATAAGAAACTACAGGCCATTAAAGACTCCCCAATTACTGACCAGGACCTCTAGAAGAAACTACAGGCCATTAAAGACTCCCCAATTACTGACCAGGAGCTCTATAAGAAACTACAGGCCATTAAAGACTCCCCAATTACTGACCAGGAGCTCTATAAGAAACTACAGGCCATTAAAGACTCCCCAATTACTGACCAGGAGCTCTATAAGAAACTACAGGCCATTAAAGAATCCCCAATTACTGACCAGGAGCTCTAGAAGAAACTACAGGCCATTAAAGACTCCCCAATTACTGACCAGGAGCTCTATAAGAAACTACAGGCCATTAAAGACTCCCCAATTACTGACCAGGAGCTCTATAAGAAACTACAGGCCATTAAAGACTCCCCAATTACTGACCAGGAGCTCTATAAGAAACTACAGGCCATTAAAGACTCCCCAATTACTGACCAGGAGCTCTATAAGAAACTACAGGCCATTAAAGACTCCCCAATTACTGACCAGGACCTCTATAAGAAACTACAGGCCATTAAAGACTCCCCAATTACTGACCAGGAGCTCTATAAGAAACTACAGGCCATTAAAGACTCCCCAATTACTGACCAGGACCTCTATAAGAAACTACAGGCCATTAAAGACTCCCCAATTACTGACCAGGACCTCTAGAAGAAACTACAGGCCATTAAAGACTCCCCAATTACTGACCAGGAGCTCTATAAGAAACTACAGGCCATTAAAGACTCCCCAATTACTGACCAGGAGCTCTATAAGAAACTACAGGCCATTAAAGACTCCCCAATTACTGACCAGGAGCTCTATAAAAAACTACAGGCCATTAAAGACTCCCCAATTACTGACCAGGAGCTCTATAAGAAACGACAGGCCATTAAAGACTCCCCAATTACTGACCAGGAGCTCTATAAGAAACTACAGGCCATTAAAGACTCCCCAATTACTGACCAGGAGCTCTATAAGAAACTACAGGCCATTAAAGACTCCCCAATTACTGACCAGGAGCTCTATAAGAAACTACAGGCCATTAAAGACTCCCCAATTACTGACCAGGAGCTCTAGAAGAAACTACAAGCCATTAAAGACTCCCCAATTACTGACCAGGAGCTCTATAAGAAACTACAGGCCATTAAAGACTCCCCAATTACTGACCAGGACCTCTATAAGAAACTACAGGCCATTAAAGACTCCCCAATTACTGACCAGGAGCTCTAGAAGAAACTACAGGCCATTAAAGACTCCCCAATTACTGACCAGGAGCTCTATAAGAAACTACTGGCCATTAAAGACTCCCCAATTACTGACCAGGAGCTCTATAAGAAACTACAGGCCATTAAAGACTCCCCAATTACTGACCAGGAGCTCTATAAGAAACTACAGGCCATTAAAGACTCCCCAATTACTGACCAGGAGCTCTAGAAGAAACTACAGGCCATTAAAGACTCCCCAATTACTGACCAGGACCTCTAGAAGAAACTACAGGCCATTAAAGACTCCCCAATTACTGACCAGGAGCTCTATAAGAAACTACAGGCCATTAAAGACTCCCCAATTACTGACCAGGAGCTCTATAAGAAACTACAGGTCATTAAAGACTCCCCAATTACTGACCAGGAGCTCTATAAGAAACTACAGGCCATTAAAGACTCCCCAATTACTGACCAGGAGCTCTAGAAGAAACTACAGGCCATTAAAGACTCCCCAATTACTGACCAGGAGCTCTAGAAGAAACTACAGGCCATTAAATCTTAAGAAAAAGCATGCGGACCCGATGGCATCCTTAATGAGATGCTCAAATTCACTAGTGCAAAATGTCAATTGGCTATATTAAAACTGTTTAATTTGATCCTGAGTGTAGGTTATTTCCCTGACATCTGTAATGAAGCACTCATAACCCCAATCTTTAAGAACAGAGACAAATGTGACCCTAACAATTCCAGAGGCATTTGTGTGAACAGTAACCTGGGGAAGGTTTTCTGTAGTATTATACATGTAAGAGTTGTAAACTTCCTTAATAATTACAATGTCTTGAGTAAAAGCCAAATTGGATTTATACCAAAACATCACACGACTGATCATATTTACACCCTACACACCCTGATAGATAAACATGTCCACGAAAATAATACCAAAATCTACTCTAAACATAAATAATACCAAAATGTCCTCTTGCTTTATCGACTTCCAAAAAGCATTTGATTCTATTTGGCATACAGGACTGTACTACAAAGCTATTGAAAGTGGTGTAGGGGGTAAAACATATGACATAATTAAATCAATGTATACTGGCAATACGTGCAGCATCAATATTGGCAAGAAAATAACAGAATTCTTTAACCAGGGGCGGGGCCTTCGCCAGGGTTGCAATCTGAGCCCTGCGCTCTTCAATATTTACATCAATGAATTGGCCACTATTCTAGAAAAATCCCCAGCCCCTGGTGTTAGTCTCCACAATTCAGAGGTTAAATGCCTGCTCTTGGCAGATGACCTGTGCCTGCTGTCACCCCACAGCACATGGCCTACAGCAGAGCCTGGACCTGCTAGAGCAGTACTGACAGACCTGGGCCCTGGCAGTAAACCCCAAGAAGACTAAAATAATGATTTTCCAGAGAAGATCTAGATCTCAGGGAATTAGACCAAAGTTCTCAATTGGTACAAAATATATAGAGTGCTGCACACACTACAATTACTTAGGTTTAAAAATAAGCTCAACTGGACGCCTTAATGATGCAGTGAATGAACTGAGAGAGAAAGCACGCAGGGCATTCTACGCCATTAAAAAACTAATTCTAATTGAAATACCTATTAAAATTTGGCTAAAACTAATTGAATGTGTCATTGAACCAATTGCACTTTATGGCAGCAAGGTGTGGGGTCCACTTTCAAAACAAGATTTCACCAAATGGGACAAACACCCCGTTGAAACCCTCCATGCAGAGATCTGTAAGATTCTCCTTCATGTCCAGAGGAAAACTACAAACAATGCATGCAGGGCAGAATTAGGCCAATACCCACTAATAATAAAAACTTAATAAAGAGCTATTAAGTTTTGGAAAAATCTAAATTACAGTGACCCCCTCTCATGTCATTACCAAGCCCTGCAATGCCAAGAGCTGAGCAAAGAAAAACAAAACTACATTACTTATTGGGAAGCACAAAGTAAAATGCAGTGCTATCTGGCCCTAAATCGACAGTACACCGTGGATAACTATTTGACCATGGTTACTGATCAAAACCTTAGAAACACCTTGACAAAGTACTGTAAATGCTCAGTGAGCACAGCCTTGCCATTGAGAAGGGTAGACACAGGAAAACCTGGCTCCCTGTAGAGGAAAGGCTGTGCAACCACTGTACCACAGCAGAACCTGAGACAGAGCAGCATTTCCTGACAAAATGTAAAAAAATATAAAACAATTAGAGAGTGCCGTTTACACAAATTTGAAACAGTTTTTCAAGGTTTCAAAGACCTCTCTGATGAGAATAGGCTACCCGTCCTGTTGGGGGAGGACGCAGAGAGCTGTGGGTTGGCAGCGCACTACATTGCTGCCTGCCATAAGATGAGGGACAGTGTCTGACAGACCAACCAACTGTCACGGATTCTGCCGAGGCTGCTCCTCCTCCTAGTTCGGGCAGGCTTCGGCGTTCGTCGTCCCCGGAGTACTAGCTGCCACCGTTGAATGTTTCTATGTGTGATTGCTTTTGTCTGTCTGTCACACCTGTGTCCGTTTGTGTCTGATTACGTGTTCTATAAGTTGCCTGTGTTGTATTGGTTAGGTTGTGTGTTGTTTTTCGCCTGTCCGTAGTGTGCGTGTTTTTCTCTGTTTTGTTGTTTTACACATAGTTGTGTAATTGCTCGCCTATGTCGTTTTGAGGCCGTTCTTTGTATCTTTGCCTTGTGGTTCACAAGTAAACTTTGTTGGACTAAGCTTCGGTGTCCTGCGCCTGACTCCCACACCACATACACCTCAGTCTTGACACCAACCTACACATGTCCTCTTTATTGTTATTGTTCAATGGTTATTTTGACCCTTGGTTATTGTTGTTACTGTTGTCCCGTTGACAATATTGATTATTATTATTTTAATTATGTTAATAGTGTAAATCTCCAAAGTATGCTTTGGCAATATGTACATTGTTATGTCATACCAATAAAGCAAATTGAATTGAATTGAAAGAGAGAGAGAGAGAGAGAGAGAGAGAGAGAGAGAGAGAGAGAGAGAGAGAGAGAGAGAGAGAGAGAGAGAGAGAGAGAGAGAGAGAGAGAGACCAGATGAGACGGGCAGAGGACAGGCAGAGAGAGAGAGAGGACAGAGGACAGGCAAAGAGAGAGAGAGAGAGAGAGAGAGAGAGAGAGAGAGAGAGAGAGAGAGAGAGAGAGAGAGAGAGAGAGAGAGAGAGAGAGAGAGAGAGAGAGAGAGAGAGAGAGAGGAGAACACTCAATGTTTTACGTCTGTTTTCCCAGAAGAATGGCTGCAGCCCAGTTTGTTTCAGTTTGTTCTTCAAGGTCTTTTGCTTGATGTTGGCTATTAAACAAATGTTTTATATAGCTGATCTTCTGAATACAACATCCTGATAAGCCTCCAGGCTAACTGCCAACTACTTTATTAACATTTCCCCCTGAGTGGTTGTATATCTAGCCAATTAATTTTGTTCTTACTAACATGGTTGAAACGTGGTTGGATTTGATTTGCCTTTGATGTTACATCATTTTAACAAACATTGTGCTATTGGCAAAATACTTTAACCAGGCTGGGATTTTCTCTAATAATAAATGGGTATATACTGTATAATTAGTTTAAAAGTCCAAAAAATGTATAATCCCATTTCAATTATACACATGAGTTGTAAAAAAACTACCTGTAGCTTGTTGGGTGTGGTTGGAGCTTGTTCTACCTTGTTCTACCTCCCCCTCTTCCCTCCTCCCCTCTCTCTGTCTCCTCTCCTCCTCCTCTTCCTCCTCCCCCTCTCTCTGTCTCTCTCCTCCCCCTCTTCCTCCTCCTTCTCTCTCTGTCTCCTCTCCTCCCCCTCTACTCTCCTCCTTCTCTCTCTGTCTCCTCTCCTCCCCTCTTCCCTCCTCCTTCTCTCTCTGTCTCCTCTCCTCCCCCTCTACTCTCCTCCTTCTCCCTCTGTCTCCTCTCCTCCCCCTCTTCCCTCCTCCTTCTCTCTCTGTCTCCTCTCCTCCCCCTCTACTCTCCTCCTTCTCTCTCTGTCTCCTCTCCTCCCCCTCTTTCCCTCCTCCTTCTCTCTCTGTCTCCTCACCTCCCCCTCTTCCCTCCTCCTTCTCCCTCTGTCTCCTCTCCTCCCCCTCTTCCCTCCTCCTTCTCCCCCTGTCTCCTCTCCTCCCCCTCTTCCCTCCTCCTTCTCTCTCTGTCTCCTCTCCTCCCCCTCTCCCCTCCTCCTTCTCTCTTTGTCTCCTCTCTCCCACTGACACATATTGTCTTCTGCTCAGTCACGCTGGGAGAACACACACAGTCCTTGCTCAGTCAGGAAGAGTACACCTGGTGCCAGTAGAAACAGAGCATGAAGAGAGAGAAAGCAGCTTCTGGACAAGCCTGCCTGGTTCTCCACTCTCCAGGTTTTTTCCTACCAGTCTCTGCTCTGCTCGGCGTTAGGTCCCAGGGGCTTGGTGGGTGAGAGGAGAGGAGAGGTGGAGAGGGCAGTGGAGTGGAGGAGAGGATCTCGCCTCAAGGGGTGTGAGTTAGCAACCAAACACAGCAACACAGAGACAGCAGTACACACACAGGCAGGCATACACTAATAATAAACTCAGGCTGACATTCACACACACATTCACACAAACATTCACACACACATTCACACATACACAAAACATGCAGTCAGACATATTAATGCACCCCCAACTCCCTTCATTCATAGATTTGATCTCTGCCCCTTAGCTGATTAAACATTTAGTTTATTTGACTTCTTATTTGACTTCTCGGAGATCCTCTGAGCTGCTGGGCCACCTGTAGAGACCGGTAGACACCTGTAGAGACCAGTAGACACCTGCAGGGACGGCTTGTTCAATAGGGCGATATGGGCGACGCACTGCCAAACGGGAAAAGGAAGGGATTTTTTTTCTAATCAATTATAAAAAAATAAATAAAAAAATATATATAATTTTTTTAAATAAATTTATAAAAAATTATATCACGGCAACAGCAGTTATCAGTGTTCACGTCTGATCTGCCAGCCACTAAATGTCAAATCAGGCTAAAGTCGTGCTTCAAATGGCCCCGCCCGTTTTTTGGGCGATTTCAGTCAGGTTGAAAATCGCCCAGAAGTCTCTCATAGCCTGTCATGTAAAATCTATTTTTTTCACATTTCAAAGCTTTCAATACATTCTCTATGGGTGTCTGTGGGCATGCACTTACGCGCTTTCGTCATACATAACGTAACCACGAATGAACGTAACTAAGAAAAGACCAGGTAGCAGCCTCAATCAATTCACTACTACTATCAAAATGGCTAGGCTTCAGTCCAACTCGATTGTGTCTTTGAAAGAAGTTCCTTTTTGTCGGCGAACAAATGAAGATAAATTGGCAACGAAACAATTAGGACCTCCCAGACCAAATTTAATAATTCAACAGGTGTCTACTAAAGGGGGGAAGTCCTACACCCGAGGATTTTCCAAAAATTGGTATGAACGGAAAACCTGGCTAGCAGGCTGCGATGTAGCTAATGCAGTTTTTTGCTACCCCTGCTTACTCTTCCACCCTGAAGGCGGCACAGCAGACAGCACCGCTTGGACAGCGACTGGTGTAACCGACATGCACCATCTTTCAGAAAAGATAAAGAAACATGAGCTGTCAAAGACCCACATGGATAGCTGTTTGAGATTGTCATCTTTGGGAAGAGTGAATATTGCCACTCAACTGGATGAGGGATACAGGCTAGCTGTCCGCCGCCACAACGATGAGGTTAGCAAGAACTGCCATATCCTCAGCCGGCTAATCCAGTGTGTTAAGTTTTGCGGAGTGTTTGAGTTAGCTTTGCGAGGCAAAGATGAAACTGAGGGCTCCACCAACCCTGGTATTTTTCTTGGACTTGTCAACTTTGTGGCACAATTAGATGAGGTGTTTGATGACCATCTTAAAAATGCTAAAGTTTTCAAGGGCACATCAAAGACCATTCAAAACGAGCTACTGGAGTGTATGCTAGCGGTCACGAGGGAACATATTGTGGAGGAGGTGAAGTCTGCGAACTTCGTAGCTATCCAAGCTGACGAGACCACGGATGTTTCTACGCAGACACAGTTGGTGCTTGTGCTGAGGTACATAGATAGCAAGCACAAAGTGCAGGAGCGCTTTTTTGAGTTCCTTCCCATCTCGGAATCAACCTCAGCCTCAATCGCCAGTGTACTTTTGGAGAGACTGAACGGTCTTTTTGCCGATGACGAGAAAGTCAAACTCATTGCGCAAGCTTACGATGGAGCCAGTGTGATGAGGGGAGAGAAGGCAGGTGTGCAGCAGAAGGTGCGTGAGCATTTCAAGAATGCCCATAACGTGCATTGCTATGCGCATCAGCTGAATTTGATCATGCATCAAGCTACTTCTCGCATCAAAAAAGTGAACATTTTCTTTTCCGATCTGAGCGGGATTACAACGTTTTTTTCCCGGTCATCCAAACGCACCAGCATTCTTGACCAGACTGTTGCACGAAGACTGCCCAGACCTTCATCCACACGGTGGAACTTCAACAGCAGAGTCGTGAACACTGTCTACGAGAATCGAGACGACCTCATAGAATGTTTTGAAGCCATCCGGACGGGTTCATTGGGTTCATTTGACCAGCTTACTGTGAGAGAGGCATCTGGTTACGTGAGGATGCTACATGATGAAGATTTTATTTTTTTCCTGCGGCTTTTTCACAAAATCATGCCCCACGTCGACATTCTGTACCAGAAGCTACAGAAGAAGGACATCGATGCTGTCTTTATCAAACGTGCCCTCGACAGCTTCACAAGCAGTGTGCAGGCCATAAGGTAAGATTAAACAATATCATTCGATCTTTCTCAAAGCAGAGCTTTATTTGAAAATGTATGCATGAAAGGAGACTGCATTTGTGTTTGAAATTACATTATTCTCATTATATATGGCCAGTGGTGTAATCTAGCTTATTTTATATACTATGTGTACTGTACAGTGGTGCTCATAAGTGTATGAACACATTCTAAAGTTGACTAAAAAGAGGAATAAAAAAATAAAAAAATCATCTTTTGGAAATTGATCTTAATGACTTAATTAAAAAAGTTGGAAAATCCAACCTTTAAGGACACCAATTTTATTTTATTTTTTATTCCTCTTTTTAGTCAACTTTAGCATGGGATCATAAGCTTATGAGCACCACTGTATACTGTGCTGAACATCCAGGCTATGTGAGACACAAAGGCTAACTTAAACACTAAAGACTTTATGCATCCCTGCCCATTTTAAGTGGAACTGAAGTATTTGTACTATACATGGATACATTGCATTGCATGACCTGTGCATCACATAGACAACAATACTGTACAAAGCCAACAAACACATTGGTCTGTTTGCCTTCAGGGACTCCTCTCAACAGCAGCTGCAAGAAGCAACAGGAGCCAAAAGACCCAGAACAGCTTTGAGAGAAGAGGAGAAGCAGAGGCTGTCTGAAGAGGTCTGCAACACCATCCTGGATCACACCAAAGAAAGGTTCTCTTTCTCTGGCCAGAATATGGTTGTTCATTTTTACAAAGCCATACAGATAGCTGTGTTTACCTTTTCTAGAAATTACTTTCAAATTCTGTTTTCAGGCAAAATGTCTATCACTGTTCATTTTCACAAATCTATACAAGAGGGCAGAATATGGAAGTCTATAGAAATGTCTTATTACCAATAACTTGCATCAATGTTTTCAGTAGCCTCTATCAAAAGCTCCTGCTTGCTTGTTGTGAATTATGCTCAGGTGCACATATTTCCAATTCAACCATGAGGCAAAAAATGTGGTAAAAGCTCTTGTTGATCCTGCAATCTGAACAAATACCAAGATGCTGTATTTTCAGCTGATATTTCATTTGTTTATGGAAATGCATATTGTTTATGCAGTGTTGAGGAATGTGAAAGAACACCCTTGATTATTTTTACTGTGATAAATTATTTAGATTTTGTAAGCCAACACTTTTGAGCAGTGGCGGCTCCTGAAAAAATTCTCAGGGGGGGCAATTTTTCTGATGATTTAGGTGACCTACACACATTTTTTAAAAGATATGTCCAGCAACAACATGAAGACAGGGGCAGCATATAAGTCAATACCAGAAGCATTTATTGACTGATCTCAAAAGTGTTGGCTTACAAAATCAAAATAAGTTATCACAGTAAAAATAATCAAGGGTGTTCTTTCACATTCCTCAACACTGCATAAACAATATGCATTTCCATAAACAAATGAAATATCAGCTGAAAATACAGCATCTTGGTATTTGTTCAGATTGCAGGATCAACAAGAGCTTTTACCACATTTTTTGCCTCATGGTTGAATTGGAAATATGTGCACCTGAGCATAATTCACAACAAGCAAGCAGGAGCTTTTGATAGAGGCTACTGAAAACATTGATGCAAGTTATTGGTAATAAGACATTTTTATAGACTTCCATATTCTGCCCTCTTGTATAGATTTGTGAAAATGAACAGTGATAGACATTTTGCCTGAAAACAGAATTTGAAAGTAATTTCTAGAAAAGGTAAACACAGCTATCTGTATGGCTTTGTAAAAATGAACAACCATATTCTGGCCAGAGAAAGAGAACCTTTCTTTGGTGTGATCCAGGATGGTGTTGCAGACCTCTTCAGACAGCCTCTGCTTCTCCTCTTCTCTCAAAGCTGTTCTGGGTCTTTTGGCTCCTGTTGCTTCTTGCAGCTGCTGTTGAGAGGAGTCCCTGAAGGCAAACAGACCAATGTGTTTGTTGGCTTTGTACAGTATTGTTGTCTATGTGATGCACAGGTCATGCAATGCAATGTATCCATGTATAGTACAAATACTTCAGTTCCACTTAAAATGGGCAGGGATGCATAAAGTCTTTAGTGTTTAAGTTAGCCTTTGTGTCTCACATAGCCTGGATGTTCAGCACAGTATACAGTGGTGCTCATAAGCTTATGATCCCATGCTAAAGTTGACTAAAAAGAGGAATAAAAAAGAAAATAAAATTGGTGTCCTTAAAGGTTGGATTTTCCAACTTTTTTAATTAAGTCATTAAGATCAATTTCCAAAAGATGATTTTTTTATTTTTTTATTCCTCTTTTTAGTCAACTTTAGAATGTGTTCATACACTTATGAGCACCACTGTACAGTACACATAGTATATAAAATAAGCTAGATTACACCACTGGCCATATATAATGAGAATAATGTAATTTCAAACACAAATGCAGTCTCCTTTCATGCATACATTTTCAAATAAAGCTCTGCTTTGAGAAAGATCGAATGATATTGTTTAATCTTACCTTATGGCCTGCACACTGCTTGTGAAGCTGTCGAGGGCACGTTTGATAAAGACAGCATCAATGTCCTTCTTCTGTAGCTTCTGGTACAGAATGTCGACGTGGGGCATGATTTTGTGAAAAAGCCGCAGGAAAAAAATAAAATCTTCATCATGTAGCATCCTCACGTAACCAGATGCCTCTCTCACAGTAAGCTGGTCAAATGAACCCAATGAACCCGTCCGGATGGCTTCAAAACATTCTATGAGGTCGTCTCGATTCTCGTAGACAGTGTTCACGACTCTGCTGTTGAAGTTCCACCGTGTGGATGAAGGTCTGGGCAGTCTTCGTGCAACAGTCTGGTCAAGAATGCTGGTGCGTTTGGGTGACCGGGAAAAAAACGTTGTAATCCCGCTCAGATTAGAAAAGAAAATGTTAACTTTTTTGATGCGAGAAGTAGCTTGATGCATGATCAAATTCAGCTGATGCGCATAGCAATGCACGTAATGGGCATTCTTGAAATGCTCACGCACCTTCTGCTGCACACCTGCCTTCTCTCCCCTCATCACACTGGCTCCATCGTAAGCTTGCGCAATGAGTTTGACTTTCTCGTCATCGGCAAAAAGACCGTTCAGTCTCTCCAAAAGTACACTGGCGATTGAGGCTGAGGTTGATTCCGAGATGGGAAGGAACTCAAAAAAGCGCTCCTGCACTTTGTGCTTGCTATCTATGTACCTCAGCACAAGCACCAACTGTGTCTGCGTAGAAACATCCGTGGTCTCGTCAGCTTGGATAGCTACGAAGTTCGCAGACTTCACCTCCTCCACAATATGTTCCCTCGTGACTGCTAGCATACACTCCAGTAGCTCGTTTTGAATGGTCTTTGATGTGCCCTTGAAAACTTTAGCATTTTTAAGATGGTCATCAAACACCTCATCTAATTGTGCCACAAAGTTGACAAGTCCAAGAAAAATACCAGGGTTGGTGGAGCCCTCAGTTTCATCTTTGCCTCGCAAAGCTAACTCAAACACTCCGCAAAACTTAACACACTGGATTAGCCGGCTGAGGATATGGCGGTTCTTGCTAACCTCATCGTTGTGGCGGCGGACAGCTAGCCTGTATCCCTCATCCAGTTGAGTGGCAATATTCACTCTTCCCAAAGATGACAATCTCAAACAGCTATCCATGTGGGTCTTTGACAGCTCATGTTTCTTTATCTTTTCTGAAAGATGGTGCATGTCGGTTACACCAGTCGCTGTCCAAGCGGTGCTGTCTGCTGTGCCGCCTTCAGGGTGGAAGAGTAAGCAGGGGTAGCAAAAAACTGCATTAGCTACATCGCAGCCTGCTAGCCAGGTTTTCCGTTCATACCAATTTTTGGAAAATCCTCGGGTGTAGGACTTCCCCCCTTTAGTAGACACCTGTTGAATTATTAAATTTGGTCTGGGAGGTCCTAATTGTTTCGTTGCCAATTTATCTTCATTTGTTCGCCGACAAAAAGGAACTTCTTTCAAAGACACAATCGAGTTGGACTGAAGCCTAGCCATTTTGATAGTAGTAGTGAATTGATTGAGGCTGCTACCTGGTCTTTTCTTAGTTACGTTCATTCGTGGTTACGTTATGTATGACGAAAGCGCGTAAGTGCATGCCCACAGACACCCATAGAGAATGTATTGAAAGCTTTGAAATGTGAAAAAAATAGATTTTACATGACAGGCTATGAGAGACTTCTGGGCGATTTTCAACCTGACTGAAATCGCCCAAAAAACGGGCGGGGCCATTTGAAGCACGACTTTAGCCTGATTTGACATTTAGTGGCTGGCAGATCAGACGTGAACACTGATAACTGCTGTTGCCGTGATATAATTTTTTATAAATTTATTTTAAAAAATTATATATATTTTTTTATTTATTTTTTTATAATTGATTAGAAAAAAAAACCCTTCCTTTTCCCGTTTGGCAGTGCGTCGCCCATATCGCCCTATTGAACAAGCCGTCCCTGCTTTTGAGATCAGTCAATAAATGCTTCTGGTATTGACTTATATGCTGCCCCTGTCTTCATGTTGTTGCTGGACATATCTTTTAAAAAATGTGTGTAGGTCACCTAAATCATCAGAAAAATTGCCCCCCCTGAGAATTTTTTCAGGAGCCGCCACTGGTCACCGTTAGTGGGCTACCCTCACCGTTAGTGGGCTACCCTCACCGTTAGTGGGCTACCCTCACCGTTAGTGGGCTACCGTCACCGTTAGTGGGCTACCCTCACCGTTATTTGGCTACCGTTACCGTTAGTGGGCTACCCTCACCGTTAGTGGGCTACCGTCACCGTTAGTGGGCTACCCTCACCGTTAGTGGGCTACCCTCACCGTTAGTGGGCTACCCTCACCGTTATTGTCCTGTCAATTGAGTCACAGTGGGTTTGGGGAACCTATGAAGAGACATTCAGAGAGCTGGAGTATTATAATGAAGACAGAGAAGACACATCTCACCTCTTAAAGCGAAATTACAAATAACAATACCCCTGGAGGTCTGAGATTAACCTGGGCTGGTTACTAGCTAATAACAATACCCCTGGAGGTCTGAGATTAACCTGGGCTGGTTACTAGCTAATAACAATACCCCTGGAGGTCTGAGATTAACCTGGGCTGGTTACTAGCTAATAACAATACCCCTGGAGGTCTGAGATTAACCTGGGCTGGTTTCTAGCTAATAACAATACCCCTGGAGGTCTGAGATTAACCTGGGCAGGTTACTATCTAATAACAATACCCCTGGAGGTCTGAGATTAACCTGTTCAGTTACTAGCTAACAACAATACCCCTGGAGGTCTGAGATTAACCTGTTCAGTTACTAGCTAATAACAATACCCCTGGAGGTCTGAGATTAACCTGGGCAGGTTACTTTCTAATAAC
>NW_028156570.1:80000-95727 GCF_964263955.1 Coregonus lavaretus
GGCACACACACACACACACACCGGCACACACACACACACACACACACACACACACACACACACACACACCGGCACACACACACACACACCGGCACACACACACACACACACCGGCACACACACACACACACCGGCACACACACACACACACACCGGCACACACACACACACACCGGCACACACACACACACACACCGGCACACACACACACACACACACGTCCCCAGTCTGCAAGCAAGCCTTTAGGAGTCAAGCGGACAGCGTTATTTGTCCCTAATATATCTCTGAGGGAAACGGAAAAAAATGAACATTAGAATGAGAATATTCACCCAGATGTTTTGTCTGCATCCCAAATGCACCCTATTCCCTATGTAGTGCACTACTTTAGACCAGAGAATGGCACCCTATTCCCTATGTAGTGCACTACTTTAGACCAGAGAATGGCACCCTATTCCCTATGTAGTGCAATATTATTGACCAGGGCCCATAGGACTCTGGTCAAAAGTAGTGTTCTATATAGGGAATGGTGTTCCATTTGGGAAGCACCGTTAACTCATCCTCTGCATGGCCTCATTTAAACATTATGGGGAGGGTTTCCCCGGACACAGATCATCCCTGGTCCTGGACTACAAAGACAGATCAATGGAAATCTCCAGCCAAATGTCTTTCTAGTCCAGGACTAGGGATGATCTGTGTCCGGGAAACCGCTCCTTAACCCTACATGTGACCTAGCCTAATAAATAAGCCTACTCAGAGAAGGTAGTTGACAGCTTTTGAACATATTTTGAAGCTATACATGGTTTATGTTCCTGTTATAAACAACAGAGTAATATAACCTTATATTTGGGGTTATGATCGGGTAAGACAGTCGCACTATGCTCTTGAGACATTCATAAATTACATTATAGAATATAACTTTTATAATAAATGTCTCATGAGTTTGTTCAATTTGTCATACCCCATCAGAACCTCAGAATATATGTTTGTTCTACTCAAACAAACACTGTTTAGCCTTTGAAAATGGCTGACATTGTCATTTTGTGTGTGGGGAGGGGGGGGTTCTGTGTGTTTTTCCTTTCTTCCATTTTAATATCCTTTTTGTGTTGTTGGGGGGCGTCCATTTTGTTTTAATATGTGCTATTGTTCTCTTGTATGTCAAAAAGGGATGCTCAGGAATCGGTTGTACACGTGTTTGCTTTGACACATGCTTCCCTAATAACACATATTTGAAAGAAAACATTTTGTTGTATTCATAGCTCTGTCAATGACACTGAGAGTGGTTACATTTCTCCAACCCTAATTTCTCCGCTTTTTACCAAAACAGTGGTGAGGTGATGACTTTGCTGTTATTTGAACTGCAGATTACTAACCCTTTAATAACCAATGGGTATACAGTAAATTCGGAAAGTAAGCAAAAAAGTGTTTTATTGAAATTTTTGCAAAGACGTTTAGGGACCTGGGATGCCAGGTCAATGTATTTAGTCCATTTTAGAATAAGGCTGTAACGTAACACAATGTGGAAAAAGTCAAGGGGTCTGAATATTTTCCGAAGGCACTGTATATCAAGATTAGAACGATTGAACAGATTCCCAGATGGCAGATTGCAAGTGTGACTTACATGAAAAAACAAGTTTATATCACCAAGTACATTAATTGGGTAAACCTCGTGTAAGAGTAAGTATTAGGCTGTTTGAGAGAAGGTTTGAATCCTAATCAACCCATCCAATGTGAGTACATCTGTTGTTGGAGGACAGCAGATCAGTAAAGCTACAGTACTCTAGCAGTAGTCAACATTTACATTAACATCATTTAGCAGACGCTCTTATCCAGAGCGACTTACAGTTAGTGCATACATTTTTATTTTCATAGTGGCCCCCCGTGGGAATCGAACCCACAACCCTGGCGTTGCAAACGCCATGCTCTACCAACTGAGCTACCTCCCTGCCGGCGCCGCCCCATTGGTCTCCCGGTTGCGGCCGGCTACAGCAGAGCCTGGATTCGAACCAGGATCTCTAGTGGCACAGCTAGTACTGCGATGCAGTGCCTTAGACCACTGCGCCACTCGGGAGACTCAGATGCTTATGCTGAAAAGCCTTGTTAGTGCATAGGTCAAATTAGCTTTCCTGTCTTTTCCGGCATCAGACATAAGCTAATATTTCACTTAAGACGTTGTTTTTATATTAATTTCCAGGGTTTTTTCCTGGAAGGTCTGATAATAGCACATATCCTGCCACCAAACATTATTACTGTGCATTATAACTATTTGAAATGGAATAAAACAAAATGGCTGTCAATGGCAGCATGAAGTGGTTGGTTTTTAAAATGGTACAGCTCTTCAACAGTTTAAGCAATAGACACTAGACCAACTGTAAAACAGTCTTACAAATACATAACTAGTTTATGAACTATATTGTATAATGATTTAAATGTGCCTACATTTTTTTATAAAAGGAATACATTTACAAACAACTTATTTTCCACAACAAAAAAACAGAAAAACCATTTAAGCCAATATGGGAGAAACTAGAAAATTATTTCCTGAAATATTAAATATATATTAAATATATAATAAATATTAAATATAACATTTCCTTTATTTTCACCGCCTAGAGACGATTGACACAGCGGTGCGTTAATCTAAGTTACATAACAACAAAACATTTCCATCAAAATTCGTCAGTTTAAGCTAGAGATATCTGTTTGTTTTGCAATCCACCGCATCCGCCAGTGTCGAACTTCCACATCTGCAGTGAAAGGTGGCAGAACTAGAGCGGTGTTTGTCAGACCATGAGACGTCCCGAAAATCGGTCTTCTCACATAAACGTCTGTAGTGTCCGGTTTGACTACAAACTGTTACGTTTGTAGTAGCTGTTTAAAGAAAACTTAACCATTGATTACAGTTTCTCCAGGCCCATAGGATACTTTCAGGGTGAGGAACCATCTAACATCAAGTTGTAAAAAAGTGAACTACAACTCCTAAACATGCACAAAATGTAACATAAATTATAGGCTCGGAATGTCTGAATATAAACTTCAGGTTATAAAATGTGGCCCAAGTAAAAAAAAACATTCTAACTACAACCAAGAGTGAGGGACGAGGAAAACGACGTGAAGAAACATATTGAACGTCCGCACCTCAGTGCAGATAAAAAGTGATTTTGCTCTCTGGAAAGACTCAAAGCTAGCATTTAATGGTACCGATTGTGTTGGAATTGTTATTGTTAAAGAAGCATTTGCTGTTTGACAACTCCACTAAGGCCCGCATGCCAAATGCTTGCAGCTCATCAAATGAAAGAACGTGACTGGTATGACTAAGTATGACAACATACTTACCAACTAACATATTTGGATGTTCGCTTTGACACATAAGCCAGTTAGCGCTATGATTGTGTTGGAAGTGTTAGCGTGCACTTGAGTGAGCGTACGCTTATTGCCTGCTTCATAAATGCTGAAGTACTGAACTGCTGAAGTACTAAAGTCAATGCATCACATTTTTTTGGAGAAATATCAATTAAGCATTCCGCAATATGTATGCCAGTCTCTTGTGAACAGTGGTATGTGTGTCATTGCACTAAATCCAGTGGTCACCCTCTCTGAGGAAAAGAGTGTGATGTACCATGATGAAAGACCACAGCGAAATGTTGAAAGTGATGTTGGCCTTTACGTGGTTGTTGGAAAAGTGTGTAACCCCTGTGTAGATGATTTGACCATTTGTTGTGAATCGACATGACAACAAGATATTTATCAAGTAGGTGCTGACAAAAACCTAGTAAACTGTAGGCTATAGAAAGAAAGAAAGAAAGAAAGAAAGAAAGAAAGAAAGAAAGAAAGAAAGAAAGAAAGAAAGAAAGAAAGAAAGAAAGAAAGAAAGAAAGAAAGAAAGAAAGAAAGAAAGAAAGAAAGAAAGAAAGAAAGAAAGAAAGAAAGAAAGATAAGGAAGTTTCACTCTAGTAATTTATTAAATTAGTAATTTACCACCAGCGTTTCAGCATCACTGTGCCTTCTTCAGGGTGAACAGGAATATGAGGAGAGTATGCGCTTCATAGTCTGCTGTTCTCTGACACACACGTATGGTTTGACTTTTAGTGGATCAAAAGCAATCAAATGAGTCCTGAGAGGGTCCTAACTCTGGACAGAGACACATAAGTCATCCCAGGCTGAAAGACGGAGCTACCAACATCAACTACACTATTAAAAAAAAGGATTCCAAAAGGGTTCTTTGGCTGTCCCCATAGGAGAACCCTTTTTGGTTCCAGGTAGAACCCTTTTTGGTTCCAGGTAGAACCCTTCTTGGTTCCAGGTAGAACCCTTTTTGGTTCCAGGTAGAACCCTTTTTGGTTCCAGGTAGAACCCTTTTTGGTTCCAGGTAGAACCCTTCTTGGTTCCAGGTAGAACGCTTTTGGGTTCCATGTAGAACCCTCTGTGTAAATTCAAACGAAATGAGCTGTAGTAAGAGGAGAGAGACTGCATACAGAAAGTATTCAAATAATTAAAGAGCAGCAGAAAATAACAGTAGGGAGGCTATATACAGGGGTACCGGTAAAGAGTCAATGTGTAATAACAGTAGGGAGGCTATATACAGGGGGTACCGGTACAGAGTCAATGGGAAATAACAGTAGGGAGGCTATATACAGGGGGTACCGGTAAAGAGTCAATGTGCGGGGGCACAGGTTAGTCAAGGTAATTGAAGTAATATGTACATGTACAGTGGCTTGCGAAAGTATTCACCCCCCTTGGCATTTTTCCTATTTTGTTGCCTTACAACCTGGAATTAAAATTGATTTTTGGGGGGGTTGTATAATTTGATTTACACAACATGCCTACCACTTTGAAAATGCAAAATATTTTTTGGGGTGGAACAAACAAGAAATAAGCCAAAAAAACGGAAAACTTGAGCGGGCATAACTATTCACCCCACCCCCACAATGCTGTGTAGAGCCACCTTTTGCAGCAATTACAGCTGAAAATGTATGCACTCACTAACTGTAAGTCGCTCTGGATAAGAGCGTTTGCTAAATGACTAAAATGTAAATGTAAGTCTCTTGGGGTAAGTCTCTATAAGCTTGGCACATCTAGCCACTGGGATTTCTGCCCATTCTTCAAGGCAAAACTGCTCCAGCTCCTTCAAGTTGGATGGGTTCCGCTGGTGTACAGCAATCTTTAAGTCATACGACAGATTCTCAATTGGATTGAGGTCTGGGCTTTGACTAGGCCATTCCAAGACATTTAAATGTTTCTTCTTAAACCACTCAAGTGTTGCTTTAGCAGTATGCTTAGGGTCATTGTCCTGCTGGAAGGTGAACCTCCGTCCCAGTCTCAAATCTCTGGAAGACTGAAACAGGTTTTCCTCAATAATTTCCCTGTATTTAGCGCCATCCATCATTCCTTCAATTCCCAGTCCCTGCCGATGAAAAACATCCCCACAGCATGATGCTGCCACCACCATGCTTCACTGTGGGGATGGTGTTCTCGGGGTGATGAGAGGTGTTGGGTTTGCGCCAGACATAGCGTTTTCCTTGATGGCCAAAAAGCTCAATTTTAGTCTCATCTGACCAGAGTACCTGCTTCCATATGATTGGGGAGTATCCCACATGCCTTTTGGTGAACATCAAACGTGTTTGGTTATTTTTTTCTTTAAGCAATGGCTTTTTTCTGGCCACTCTTCCGTAAAGCCAAGCTCTGTGGAGTGTACGGCTTAAAGTGGTCCTATGGACAGATACTCCAATCTCCGCTGTGGAGCTTTGCAGCTCCTTCATGGTCTCTTTGCTTCCTCTGATTAATGCCCTCCTTGCCTAGTCCGTGAGTTTTGGTGGAAGGCCCTCTCTTGGCAGGTTTGTTGTGGTGCCATATTCTTTACATTTTTTAATAATGGATTTAATGGTGCTCTTTGGGATGTTCAAAGTTTCAGATATTTTTTTATAACCCAACCTTTATAATCTGTACTTCTACATAACTTTGTCCCTGACCTGTTTAGAGAGCTCCTTGGTCTTCATGGTGCCGCTTGCTTGGTGGTGCCCCTTGCTTAGTGTTGTTGCAGACTCTGGGGCCTTTCAGAACAGGTGTATATATACTGAGATCATGTGACACTTAGATTGCACACAGGTGGACTTTATTTAACTAATTATGTGACTTCTGAAGGGAATTGGTTGCACCAGATCTTATTTAGGGGCTTCATAGCAAAGGGGGTGAATACATATGCACGCACCACTTTTCCGTTATTTAGTTTTTAGAATTTTTGAAACAAGTAATTTTTTTAATTTCACTTCACCAATTTGGACTATTTTGTGTATGTCCATTACATGAAATCCAAATAAAAATCCATTTAAATTACAGATTGGAATGCAACAAAATAGGAAAAACGCCAAGGGGGATGAATAATTTTGCAAGGCACTGTAAGTGGGGGTAAAGTGACTATGCATAGATAATAAACAGAGAGTTGCAGCAACGTAAAAGAGGGGGGGGGGGGGGGGGTGCAAATAGTCTGGGTAGCCATTTGATTAGCTGTTCAGGAGTCTTATGGTTTGGGGGTAGAAGCTGTTAAGAAGCCTTTTGGACCTAGACTTGGAGCTTCGGTACCGCTTGCCATGCGGTAGCAGAGAGAACAGTCTATGACTAGGGTGGCTGGAGTCTCTGACACCTTCTGGTATAGAGGTCCTGGATGGCAGGAAACTTGGCCCCAGTGATGTACTGGGTCGTACGCACTACCCTCTGTAGTGCCTTGCGGTCAGAGGCCGAGCAGTTGCCATACCAGGCGGTGATGCAACCAGTCAGGATGTTCTCGATGGTGCAGCTGTAGAACGTTTTGTGGATCTGAAGACCCATGCCAAATCCTTTCAGTCTCCTGAGGGGGAATAGGCTTTGTCGTGCCATCTTCACGGCTGTCTTGGTGTGTTTGGACCATGACAGTTTGTTGGTGATGTGGACACCAAGGCACTTGAAGCTCTCAACCTGCTCCGCTACAGCCCCGTCGATGAGAATGGGGGCATGCTAGGTCCTCTTCTTTTTCCTGTAGTCCACAATCATCTCCATTGTCTTGATCATGTTGAGGGAGAGGTTGATGTCCTGGCACCACACGGCCAGGTCTCTGACCTCCTCCCTATAGGCTGTCTCGTTGTTGTCGGTGATCAGGCCTACCACTGTTGTGTCGTCGGCAAACTTAAAGATGGTGTTGGAGTCATGCCTGGCCATGCAGTCATGGGTGAACAGGGAGTACAGGAGGGGACTGAGCACGCACCCCTGAGGGGCCCCCATGTTGAGGATAAGCGTGGCAGATGTGTTGTTACCTACCCTTACCACCTGGGGGCACCCCGTCAGGAAGTCCAGGATCCCGTTGCAGAGGGAGGTGTTTAGTCCCAGGGTCCTTAGCTTAGTTATGAGCTTTGAGGGCTGTAGTCAATGAATAGCATTCTCACGTAGGTGTTCCTTTTCTCCAGGTGGGAAAGGGCAGTGTGGAGCGCAATAGAGATTGCATAATCTGTGGATCTGTTGGGGCGGTATGCAAATTGGAGTGGGTCTAAGGTTTCCGGGATAATGGTGTTGATGTGAGTCATGACCAGCCTTTCAAAGCACTTCATGGCAACAGACGTGAGCGCTACAGGCCTGTAGTCATTTTGGCAGGTTACCTTAGTGTTCTTGGGCACAGGGACTATGGTGGTCTGCTTGAAACATGTTGATATTACAGACTCAGTCAGGGACAGGTTGAAAATGACAGTGAAGACACATGCAACTTGGTCAGCGCATGCTCGGAGTACATGTCCTGGTAATCCATCTGGCCCTGCGGCCTTGTGAATGTTGACCTGTTTAAAGGTCTTGCTCGCGTTGGCTACGGAGAGGGTGATCACACAGTCGTCCGGAACAGCTGATGCTCTCATGCATACTTCAGTGTTACTTGCCTCGATGCAAGCATAGAAGAAATGTAGCTCGTCTGGTAGGCTCGTGTCACTGGGCAGCTCGCGGCTGTGCTTCCCTTTGTATTCTGTAATAGTTTGCAAGCCCTGCCACATCCGACGAGTGTCGGAGCCGGTGTAGTACGATCCAATCTTAGTCCTGTATTGACACTTTGCCTGTTTGATGGTTCGTCGGAGGGCATAGCGGCATTTCTTATAAGCCTCCGGGTTAGACTCCCACTCCTTGAAAGTGGCAGCTCTACCCTTTAGCTCTGTGCAGATGTTGCCTGTAATCCATGGCTTCTGGTTGGGGTGTGTACGTACAGTCACTGTGGGGACGACATCATCGATGCACTTATTGATGAAGCCAGTGACTGATGTGGTGTACTCCTCAATGCCATCGGAAGAATCCCGGAACATATTCCAGTCTGTGCTAGCAAAACAGTCCTTTAGCTTAGCATCTGCATCTGCATCTTCTGCTTCCTGCTTTAGTTTTTGCTTGTAAGCAGGAATCAGGAGGATATAATTATGGTCAGATTTGCCAAAAGGAGGGCGAGGGAGAGCTTCGTAGGCATCTCTGTGTGTGGAGTATCAGGATCAAAGGTGGTCTAGAGTTTTTTTTCCCTCTGGTTGCACATTTAACATGCTGGTAGAAATGAGGTCAAACGGATTTAAGTTTCCCTGCATTAAAGTCCCCGGCCACTAGGAGCGCCGCCTCTGGATGAGTGTTTTCCTGTTTGCTTATGGCCGTACACAGTTCATTGAGTACGGTCTCATTGCCAGCATCGGTTTGTGGTGGTAAATAGACAGCTACGAAGAATATAGATAAAAACTCTCTTGATAGATAGTGTGGTCTACAGCTTATCATGAGATACTCTACCTCAGGCGAGCAAAACCTAGAGACTTCCTTATTAATAGATTTCGTGCACCAGCTGTTGTTTTACAAATATACACAGACCGCTACCCCTTGTCTTACCAGAGTCAGCCGTTCTATCCTGCCGATGTAGCGTATATCCCGCTAGCTATATGTTGTCCATGTCGTCATTCAGACATGACTCGGTGAAACATAAGATATTACAGTTTATAATGTCCCGTTGGTAGGATAACCTTGATCTTAGGTCGTCTAATTTATTTTCAAATGATTGAACATTGGCTAATAGGATTGATGGAAGAGGCAGATTACCCACTCACTGTCAGATCCTTACAAGGCACCGAGACCTATGTCCCCGATATCTCCGTCTCTTTCTCCTGCGAATGACGGGTATTTGGGCCTTGTCGGGTGTCTGAAGTAAATCCTTCGCGTCCGAATCTTTGTCCAGTACGAGGTGAGTAATCACTGTCCTGATATCCAGAAGCTCTTTTCATTCATAAGAGACGGTGGCAGAAACATTATGTACAAAATAAGTTACAAATAACACGAAAAAACAAATGCAATAGCACAATTGGTTAGGAGCCCGTAAAACGGCAGCCATCTCAACGACGCAGTTAGCAAACGTTCTCTCTACGTGGTGTGTTGGGAAAAGCATGTCACATCTTTGGCCGTTGTACGAAAGATGCATCGTTAAAACCCACATAAGCCAAAGTTTCATTGCTGTCGGGAAACCGGGCCCTGGTTAGTTAGTTAGTTAGTTACTGAAGCTCCATTTAGTAACCCCCCCCCCCCCCCCCCCTCTCCATCTATTATAGCCCTCTCTAGGGGACTGAGACGGATGACAACACAGACAGCTTGCAGTTAACACATTTGGGCAAATGTATTGGTTAAAGATGTGCAAATAGTTAACCTCTACGGAATTGGTGACCTGTATGCGGGACGGTTGAGCTAACATGCGCTAATGTGATTACCATCACTGTTGTAAGTAACAGCAAACTTTCCAGGACATAGACATGTCTTATATGGACAGAAAGCTGAAATTAATGTTAATCTAACTGCACTGTCCAATTTACAGTAGATATTACAGTGCAAAAATACCATGCTATTGTTTGAGGAGAGTGAACAACAACAAAAAACGTATTACGGCAACTGGTTTGATACATTCACCTCTGAAGGTAAATCATGTACTTACATTCAGTAATCT
The DNA here is from genome assembly GCF_964263955.1 of Coregonus lavaretus. NCBI lineage: Eukaryota > Metazoa > Chordata > Actinopteri > Salmoniformes > Salmonidae > Coregonus > Coregonus lavaretus. The sequence continues at coordinate 89,962 of NW_028156570.1, forward strand.
TGCTCTGATTTGTCATCCTAAGGGCCCCAGAGATACAATGTAGCATAGTTTTGTTTGATAAAAACCAATTTTTATATTCAAATGTAGGAACTGGGTTCTACAGTTTTGAACCCCTGCTGTCTCTTGCTCCACACTCACCCTGCCCGGCCATCTAGATGTGTGAAAGTTCGTGTATAAGCTAATGTCCATCATGTATGACATTCCTGGGAGTGTGTAAACTTACATTTTGTATTACCATATCATTTTTGTATGTTCTCTATAGTTATGTACTTGAAAATGTATCAATGACCAATTCGGCACATTTGGGCAGACTTCATACAAAATAGTCTAGTATTGCAATGCTTCACTGGATCAATCTGAAACTGTGCAAACACACTGCTTCCATCTACTGGCCAAAATCTAAATTGCGCCTAAACTGCAATATTATATTGTGGCCATTCTCTTGCATTTCAAAGATCCTGATATATATTTTTTTTGACAACGCATGTTTTTTGTTTGTATTATCTTTTACCAGATCTAATGTGTTATATTCTCCTACATTAATTTCACATTTCCGCAAACGTCAAAGTGTTTCCTTTCAAATGGTATCAAGAATATGCATATCCTTGCTTCAGGTCTTGAGCTACAGGCAGTTAGATTTGGGTATGTCATTTTAGGTGAAAATTGAAAAAAAAGGGTCCGATCCTTTAGAGGTTAATTCTGAAAAGCTATCCAAGGACCCATAGGGGTGTGTTTTAGGGAGTGATATTGGTTCTTGTGGAATCTGTTTAATTTTCTTCCATGTTGTTATAGGGTTCTTAACTATGAAGTTGTTAATTGTTCTTAGCTTCATCCTTTGAAAACAAACAAGTGAAAATATTCCGGGGATGAGCGTGCGAATCTTCAATATATAGCCATTGTTCCTCTTTAGTGCATTTACATTTTAGTCATTTAGCAGACGCTCTTATCCAGAGCGACTTAAAGTTAGTGAATACATATTTTTTTATACTGGCCCCCCGTGGGAATCGAACCCACAACCCTGGCGTTGCAAACGCCATGCTCTATCAACTGAGCTACATCCCTGCCGGCCATTCCCTCCCCTACCCTGGGCCAATTGTGCGCCGCCCATGAGTCTCCCGGTCGCGGCCGGCTGCGACAGAGCCTGGATACGAACCAGGATCTCTAGTGGCACAGTTAGCACTGCGATGCAGTGCCTTAGACCACTGCGCCACTCAGGAGACATTTAACAGTATGTCGCAAGAAAAAGCCTTGGGTGATGAGTTAATACAATTCCAAATGCTAGCTATCTACAGTAGAGAGGTCAGGTTGCGATTTCTATTTCATCAGCCTCAAATCGTGAATAAGGCTGAGATAACCAAACAAAATAATGTATGTTGGGGTCAACCTTAGGTATAAGGAGTTAGAGAGAGAGAGAGAGAGAGAGAGAGAGAGAGAGAGAGAGAGAGAGAGAGAGAGAGAGAGAAGAGAGAGAGAGAGAGAGAGAGAGAGAGAGAGAGAGAGCGAGAGAGAGAGAGAAAGGTGGAGAGTGGGTGAAGGAGTTAGCTTGCTACCTAACTTGTGCAATAGCTGCGGCAGAGTTTTCTTTTACTCATATCCTCTCTTTGGAGAGGTAACATTACGGCTAACGTTATACTTGTTGTTGGCCACTCGGATGGGACGTTATTAACTCTGCAGCCTGCCTAGCTAACAGTCAGCTAGCTAGCTAACGTTACCTAGCTACAACTAACAGAAACGAATGCAATTTTTAAAGCAGGCTATCTGGCTTGAATTATTTTGTGATGTCAATGTTGTCAGGATGCACATTAGCTAGGTAGTTAGTTAATAACTTTTTGCTAGGCAACTGTGCCAATAAGTCATGACGGGAGAACGACGTAGCTTCGATTTGTCACAGCCCCCCTAATGAATGAGACTGTATCATCTGTGATCCTAATGCTGTCTATCTTGTTCCTCCTTCTTCAACAGGTAGTGAGTTAGCTTTCCTTCATGATTTGCTTTAAAAGATGGCAGAGAAAATATAGTTTTTAATTTACATCATCAACACCTTTCTCAGATATTCAAACGGAAGGCACTTCTGATACGTAATTTTCTCTGTAATTCGAGTGTCACTGTTGACAATTTAAGTGGAATTTCTTAAAAGTCTTCTTAGAGAATCCCGATGGGAGAATGCAACATTTCTGTCCACACTTTCAGCAAGAAAACCAGCGAGCAGATCACGGCGTCATCTGCTGACCATTTAGGGCAGGGTAACCCCCACTGGCGGCCAGGGGGCCCGAATGAAGGAGACATAAGGAAAAACCGAATGTTGGATAGAAGACAATTGATTTTTAATTTTGCAAATCTGTTCTCAAGTAGTCCCACGTATAATAGAGACATGTAATCGTATACAAATGTAAGCAAGGTTTGAAATGATTATGTTTTAGTCAAATCTGTTTGGGCTTCTTGCGGTCAATTTGCAGTCTACAAAATTATTTGTAATTATGTTCTGGTCCCCCGACCATCCGCTCATTATTTGTAATTATATTCTGGCCCTCCGACCTGATTTAGGGAATTTAGTTCTCAAGCGGTGTGCCAAATGTCATTCCGTAATATGAAGTATTGACAGAGACATGAGGAGGGGAAAAACTCACTTTAACATGTATTGCTGTCTCAAACCCTAATATAGAACAACATATGAGAGAATACAGAATGAACCAAGGACTGATCTGGAGGTTGGTATGACAACAGGGTGAACCAAGGACTGATCTGCAAACTGCTTCAATACCATAATAAGTGCAAAACAACAGCTAGCAGAGTGAGATTGAAACATCTGGCCAGCTATTATCAATGAAAACAGGTGAAATTAAAAACATCTGCTAGCTGTACCAATGAAAACAGGTGAGATTGAAAGATCTGGCTAGCTATTACCATTAAAAACAGGTAAGAGTCAATAATTAGCACCCATACATGGTTATATTTAGAATTCCTGGTAAGATTCCTGGTAAGAAAAAGCAGCTTCCAACAAGTCAAAGGTTCTCTAAGAACCCCTGAAACACTATTGCTATTGCACCATGAAAGTTACATGCACACATATAGCGCTCCACTCCTAGCCTCCGCTCCCAGCCACACGCCAAGTCACTAGTTGATTTAAAATGCTTTTCCCTCATGAGGAGCACTAATGTGTTCTTCCTTTATCTCTCTCTCTCTCTCTGTCTCTCTCTCTCTCTCTCTCGCTCGCTCTCTCTGTCTCTCTCTCTCTCTCTCGCTCTCTCTGTCTCTCTCTCTCTCTCTCTCTCTCTCTCTCTCTCTGTTAACCATCTGTTAGGCAGCACAACAGTCTCCGTATTCACAATATGATCGCCATGGTTACGTAATCACGACCTGTGGTACAGAGACATAATAAGAAGAGGCAGAGAACATTGGAGGGAGAGAGAGAGAGACAAAGAGAGAGAGACAGAGAGAGACAGAGAGAGAGAGATAGAGAGAGAGAGAGAGAGAGAGAGAGAGAGAGAGAGAGAGAGAGAGAGAGAGAGAGAGAGAGAGATGGGGAGACAGAGGGAGAGAGAGAGAGCGAGAGAGAGAGAAACAAAAAGACAGAGAGAGAGAGAGAGACAAAGACAGAGAGAGAGATGGAGGTAGGGAGAGAGAGGCAGAGTGAGAGATGGAGAGAATGAGAGAGAGGGAGAAAAAGAGAGAGCAGCCAACCCTTCAGGTCTAAATACCCCTATAAGAAAAACATTCACTTTCTGTGGTCAGAGTGCCCCCAGGTGGCCAAGGAGGGAATCCTCTTATTCTCTCATTAAGTTTCGTAAGACCATCAGCACCTCGCTCTAGACAAATGACACAGGGAATACGAGGCACAGGCTCCATCCCAAATGGCATCATAACCCTATGTAGGACACGACTATTGATCAAAGCCCTATAGTTATATAGTGTGTACTACATAGGACACGACTATTGATCAAAGCCCTATAGTTATATAGTGTGTACTATATAGGGAATAAGGTGACATTTGGGACGCACCATTGATCAAGACATCAGGATTTGATTAATTGATCGTATAGATTAATCTGTGATTGTATGGCTGTTTGTACGTCTCCTCCAGGGACCCACTCTCCTGACCCAGTGGAACTCCACTCGCGCTCCCCCAAACAGCCACCCCGTCCCTGGCCCCAACTGCACCTCTTACCCCCCTATAGATCAACCCCCCTGGCCCCAACTGCACCTCTTACCCCCCTATAGATCAACCCCCCTGGACCAGAGATACTATACCTCTTACCCCCCTATAGATCAACCCCCCTGGACCAGAGATACTATACCTCTTACCCCCTATAGATCAACCCCCCCTGGACCAGAGATACTATACCTCTTACCCCCCTATAGATCAACCCCCCTGGACCAGAGATACTATACCTCTTACCCCCCTATAGATCAACCCCCCTGGACCAGAGATACTATACCTCTTACCCCCCTATAGATCAACCCCCCTGGACCAGAGATACAATACCTCTTACCCCCCTATAGATCAACCCCCCTGGACCAGAGATACTATACCTCTTACCCCCCTATAGATCAACCCCCCTGGACCAGAGATACTATACCTCTTACCCCCCTATAGATCAACCCCCCTGGCCCCAACTGCACCTCTTACCCCCTATAGATCAACCCCCCTGGACCAGAGATACTATACCTCTTACCCCCCTATAGATCAACCCCCCTGGACCAGAGATACTATACCTCTTACCCCCCTATAGATCAACCCCCCTGGACCAGAGATACTATACCTCTTACCCCCCTATAGATCAGAGGTAATATACAGTAAGACAATGATGTGTGAGAACAAGCCCCAGCTCTCGCTCGCTCGCTCGCTCCCTCCCTCCCTCCCTCCCTCCCTCCCTCCCTCCCTCCCTCCCTCCCTCCCTCCCTCCCTTTACTTTTCCCTCCCTGCCTCCCTCCCTCCCTCCCTCCCTCCTCCCTCCCTCCCTCCCTCCTGTTCCTTCTATTCTTCCTGTATCTTAGCAGAGAAGATTCATCCTGGTTTAAGGCGCTAGTGGAGCAGAACCTCCCTGGTCTGGCCCGTGTTCTGTTCTGTTCTGTTCTGTTCTGTTCAGAAAGGCTAATCACACGTCCCATCAGTCCACCAAATAACCCTGCTAATAAACACTGTACTGAACCACAGTTAGTCATCCAACAGGCTTCTTCATAACACACACTTTAATGGATACCCAGCACACACACAGACCCTCATAAACACACACTTAATGGATACCCAGCACACACACAGACACTCATAACACACACTCTCTAATGGATACCAGCACACACCAGACACTCATAAACACACACTAATGGATACCCAGCACACACACAGACACTCATAAACACACACTTTAATGGATACACACACACACTCATAACACACACTAAGACCACAGCACACACACAGACACTCATAACACACACTTTATGGATACCAGCACACACACAGACACTCATAAACACACACTTTAATGGATACCCAGCCACACACACAGACACTCATAAACACACACTTTAATGGATACCCAGCACACACACAGACACTCATAAACACACACTTTAATGGATACCCAGCACACACACAGACACTCATAAACACACACTTTAATGGATACCCAGCACACACACAGACACTCATAAACACACACTTTAATGGCATACCCAGCACACACATAGACACTCATAAACACACACTGGGCTGTGATCCATCACTCATCGAGTCCATGGAGGCTGCAATAAGACTGAGCAACT